>NC_073378.1:26764046-26914046 GCF_028641065.1 Leucoraja erinaceus | reverse complement strand
CAGGGGATATGGGGAGAAGGCAGGAACGGGGTACTGATTGGGGATGATCAGCCATGATCACATTGAATGGCGGTGCTGGCTCGAAGGGCCGAATGGCCTTCTCCTGCACCTATTGTCTACTGTCTATTGCGTCCACAATGTTTGGGTGGGCAGGGGTGGGTGAGCCAGGTTACTCGGGGCCCCTTGCACCCTGTCGCGCTGTTTGCTCTGCTAATCAATTGGCTTGCTCCTTGCCTTCTCAGCATTTTCCCAGAATCACTCAGCTGGCTGCTAGCCACACACCAGTCCCACGCTGCGAAGGATTTATTGTTAGATTACGCACGCAAACACCAGCAGGAACCCGAGGAGGACGTGAAAGAATTTCTATCAGGTAAACGTCAAGATAACAACAATTATCTCTAAGCTTTGATTGATTGATTGATTCTTTTAATGACCACACAGCCAGGCTGGTGGAATTTGTTATGCCAATGCAGCACATAAAAAAAGAATACAAACATGACAAAACTAAAGAACTTTAACATGAAAACATCCCCCCACAATGGTTCCCATTATGAGGGAAGGCACAAAGTCCAGTCCCCGACCCCAGTTCCCCCATAGTCGGGCCAATTGAGGCCTCCACAGTTGCCTCTACGGAGGCCCGATGTTCCAGGCCGTTCTTGCCGGGTGATATTGTTCCGGCGTCGGGAGAGTCCTCTCAGCGGCATGGGAACCCTGGAAACGGCCGCCTCCTTACTGGAGACCGCGGCTTCCGGAGCCGACAAGGCCGCGCCGAATGGAGCTCAACTGGCAATCTCATCGAGAGATTCCAGGCTCCCGATGGAAAGTTCAGCGCCGCCGCCCGCAGCCGCTCCACAGACCCGCAGCTCCGCAACGGACCCAGCTCACCGCAGTTCCAGCTCAGCGACCCAGGCAAGGCACCACCCGCCCCGCGATGGCGCTCCAGCGCTGCACCGCCGTCCTCAGACCCGCAGCTCCGCCGATGCCGGTGCAGCCGATGCCACCGATGCCGATGCCGTGGTTCTGGGCGGTCCCCTCAGGAAGCCCGCTCCAGGCCCGCTGTTAGGCCGTGAGGACGGGTCGAGAGTGCAGCCCGGAGAAAAGCTGCATCTCCGACCAGGTAGGGACACTGACAATTAGTTTCCCCCTTCCCCCCCCCCTCCCCCACACATAAAAAAAGCTAGAACTCCTAAAACAAAACACTAAACTAACTAAAAATAAGGAAAAAAGATGAAAGGACAGGACAGCTGCTGGCTGGGCAGCCGTACACAAGACAGCGCCCCCTTGCTGACTCTAAACTACACTCAACTATAGTCATCAGCTCATTTAGTTTTTCGTTTTCAGTTTTAGTTTAGAGATACAGCGCAGATACAGGCTCTTCGGCCCACCGTGTCCGCGTGCCGCCCAGCGATCCCCGCACGTTAACACCATCCTACACCCACCAGGGACAGTTTACACATACACATACCAGCCAATTAACGTACAAACCTGCGCATCTTTGGAGTGTGGGAGGAAACCGAAGGTCTCGGAGACAACCCACGCAGGTCACGGGGAGAACATACAAACTCCGCACAGACAGCGCCCGTAGTCGGCATCGAACCTGGGACTCTAGCGCTGCATTCGCTGTAAGGCAGCAACTCTACCGCTGCCCCACCGTGACTGCCCTTCATAAGTACATAAGTTCTAGAAGCAGAATCAGGCCATTCGGCCCATCAAGTCTAGGCCATTCAATCACGGCTGATCTATCTGTCCCTCCTAACCCCATTCTCCTGCCTTCTCCCCGTAACCCCTGACACCCGCACTAACTAGTAATGGGTGAGCCTTTTGTAGATTAGTGTTACTCATTTCATGGGTCATGCTTCTGTAGTCCACGCCCACTAGCTTTTCAGGTATCATTGCTTGCTGAATCCCTTTAGTGCACGTAGAACATGCAAGTGTGCAGTCATGTTTGCTATGTAGCTAATAAAATCTTTGGATCTTTATGATGGTGTAAAGCTTCCGTTATTGTATGGTCAACACTCAACAGGATATGCGCCTGGCCGACACACTCTCGCGTGCTCCCCGGGAGACTGGCGAGGGCAGATCCTCGCAGACCCCGTTCCTGCCTTCTCCCCATATCCCCTGACTCCGCTATCTTTAAGAGCCCTATCCAGCTCTCTCTTGAAAGCATCCAGAGAACCGGCCTCCACCGCCCTCTGAGGCAGAGAATTCCACAAACTCACAACCCTCTGTGTGAAAAAGTGTTTCCTCGTCTCCGTTCTAAATGGCTTACCCCTTATTCTTAAACTGTGGCCCCCTGGTTCTGGACTCCCCCAACATCGGGAACACGTTTCCTGCCTCTAGCGTGTCCAAGCAGGACCGCTAGTGGCGCTGAGGAGACCAGCATGGACGCGTCTCTTGGTGCGCACCAGTTTTAGAAAATCGCCCGTCACTTTGAACACCAACTCTGCCTGGTCTTTCCATTTGTTCAAAATGCCGCAGCGAGACTTCTGACGGGTACCCGTAAAAGGGACCACATCACCCTGATTCTGGCCTCTCTCCACTGGCTCCCAGTACGGTGCAGAATCAACTTCAAGCTCCTCTTATTCGTATACTTATACTTTGCGGTTGCAGCACCTAGACTATGGAACAACTTCCCTCTCCTCATCTGAACTGCCCCCCTCCATCAACTCCTTTAAGTCGAGGCTCAAAATCTATTTCTACTCCCTAGCGTTTTTGAGACCCTCTCAGGGAATGATTTACACAGTTTATGGATAAAGTATAAAGTATCCTTTATTGTCATTCAGACTATTCAGACTATACCTTGCATCATAACAGAGAATAAAATAACAGAACACACAATGAACACAATTTAACATCCACCACAGTGAGTCTACCAGGCACCTCCTCACTGTGATGGAAGACAAAAGTCTTAAAGTCCTTGTCTCTTCCTTCCTTGTTCTCCCTCTGCGTTGAGGCGATCCAGGTTTTCGATGTTGGGGCCCCCCCGCGCGGGTGATGGTAAGTCCCGCGGCCGAATCCGAGCTCCGCGAACGGGCCGGTTCAAACTCCGCGGCCCGGGGCAGGGCGAAGCTGCCGCCCTCCAGTCCAGCGGACGAAGCTGTTGTTGCGGGAGCTCTGGAGAATCGGTCACCAACCTGTGACCTGCGAGCTCCCGATGTTGTCGTCCACTGGGCCTGCAGACGAGCCTTGTTAGGTCTGTTAGGTCTGTATTTTTAGGTCTGTGTACCAATGTATGTAGCACATTAATATCTGCACTGATGTACAGCACTTTGGTCAACGTGAGTTGTTTTTAAATGTGCTACACAAATAAAATTGATTGATTGATTGATTTGCTCCTAGGATACTGTTTCTGTACGGATCGACATCTAAATGAGAGAGAAATAATCTTTCCTTTTTCTTCTCCCTCCTTTAGAGCTTGAGAAAGAACCTCCAGTGAAGGCCCAAAAAGTATTCATCTTGAAGCTGTTGTCAACGAGGATACTGTGGAAGCACATCCTGGTACTGTGTGTGACGTCGTGAGTACAAGGCCTCCAGAACAATGTTGAAACATGCTTTTACCTTGACTGTTTTTGTAAGCCAATTATCCTCCCCCAACAAAACACAAAGTGTTGGAGGAACTCGGTTGGTTAGGTTTAGTTGAGAGATGCAGCGTGCAAACAGGCCCTTCGGCCCACCGATTCCACACCAACCAGCGATCCCCACACACTGATACTATCCTACACACACACCAGGAACAATTTACAATTTTACCGAAGTCAATTAACCTGCAAACCTGCACTTCTTTGGGGTTTAGTTTAGTTTAGAGATGCAGTGCGAATGGTATGTTAGCATTAAAGGATTTGAGTATAGGAGCAGGGAGGTTCTACTGCAGTTGTACAGGGTCTTGGTGGGACCACACCTGGAGTATTGCCTACATTTTTGGTCTCCTAATCTGAGGAAAGACATTCTTGCCATAGAGGGAGTGCAGAGAAGGTTCACCAGACTGATTCCTGGGATGTCAGGACTTTTATATGAAGAAAGACTGGATAGACTCGGCTTGTACGCGATAGAATTTAGAAGATTGAGGGGGGATCTGATAGAAACTTACAAAATTCTTAAGGGGTTGGACAGGCTAGATGCAGGATGATTGTTCCCGATGTTGGGGAAGTCCAGAACAAGGGGTCACAGTTTAAGGATAAGGGGGAAATCTTTTAGGACCGAGATAAGAAAAACATTTTTCACACAGAGAGTGGTGAATCTCTGGAATTCTCTGCCACAGAAGGTAGTTGAGGCCAGTTCATTGGCTATATTTAAGAGGGAGTTAGATGTGGCCCTTGTGGCTAAAGGGATCAGGGGGTATGGAGAGAAGGCAGGGATGGGATACTGAGTTGGATGATCAGCCATGATCATATTGAATGGCGGTGCAGGCTCGAAAGGCCGAATGGCCTAATCCTGCACCTAATTTCTATGTTTCTATGAAACAGGCCCTTCGGCCCACCGAGTCCGTGCCGACCAACGATCCCCGCACACTAGCACTATCCTACGCACACTAGGGACAATTTCACACATGCATCAAGCCAATTAACCGACAAACCTGTACGTCTTTGGAGTGTGGGAGAAAACCAAAGATCTCGGAGAAAACCCACGCATGTATAGATGGCACCCGTAGTCGGGATTGAATCTAGGTCTCTGGCGCTGTGAGGCGGCAACTCTACCGCTGCACCACCGTGACCACCCACAAGTTTAGGTTTATTATTGCCGCATGTACAGTGGGAAGCTTTGTGTTGCTAACCAAACCGATCAGATAATACTACATACAAATACAATCAAGTTGTACTCAAGTACAATAGGTAGAGGAAAGGGGAAGATACAGAGTGTAGACGCAGAGTGCTGGAGTAACTCAGCGGGTTAGGCAGCATCTCCGGAGAACGTGGGTAGGTAACGTTTTGGGTCGAGACCCTTCTTCGGTCTGAGATGTTTCAGGTGAGGGGGTGGGGGACCTCCTTGAAACTCACCAAATAGTGAAAGATAGAGTGGGTGTGGAGAGGATGTTTCCACCAATGGGAGAGTCTAGGACTAGAGGTCACAGCCTCAGAATTAAAGGACGTTCTTTTAGAAAGTCAATCTGATGTAGGATCTCAACCCAAAACATCACCTATTCCTTTTCTCCAGAGATGCTGTCTCAGTTAGAAACATAGAGACATAGAAAATAGGTGCAGGAGGAGGCTATTCGACCCTTCGAGCCAGCACCGCCATTCATTGTGATCATGGCTGATCGTCCCCAATCAATAACCGTGCCTGCCTTCTCCCCATATCCCTTGACTCCACCAGCCCCTAGAGCTCTATCTAACTCAGTTCAGTTTAGTTTATTGTCACGTGTACCGAGGTACAGTGAAAAGCTTTTGTTGCGTGCTAACCAGTCAGCGGAAAGACAATACATGATTACAATCGAGCCGTCCACAGTGTACAGACACAAGGTTAGGAAATAACGTTTAGTGCAAGATAAAGTCCAGTAAAGTCCGATCAAAGATAGTCCGAGGGTCCCCAATCAGGTAGATAGTAGTTCAGCTCTCTGGTTGTGGCAGGATGGTTGAGTTGCTGGAGTAACTCTGGAGAGAAGGAATGGACAGTTTGGTTTAGTCAATTGCCACGTGGCCCGAGTGTTCGTTTACTGAGTGCGATGTAATTTGACATGTGCTCGTGATAAATCAGAATCAGATCAGAATCACACTTTATTCGCCAAGTACGTTTTGCAACATACGAGGAATTTCACTGGCCAGGTCAGTTATACAAATAAAACGCAACAGATCACTCAAAAATACATTTTACCATGAACATCCACCACAGTGACTCCTACACATCCCAACTGTGATGGAGGCGAAATAAAATTCAAGTCCTTCCCTTAGTTCTTCCTCGGTCGTGGGCCTCGAGCCCTCTGTTGACGAGACGATCTTGACTCCCGTAGCCGGCAGCGTTTGGGCCCTCCGCGTCGAGGCGATCAGCTCCTGCATCGGGGGGATGTCAGCTCCCCCACGCCGGTTGATCGAACCTCGTGTCGGGGCTGGACGAACCTTCTGCGGCGTTGGAGCTCCCGACTCGCCTCTCCCTAGACTGCGAGCCCTTGTTGGTAAGTCCGCAGGCCGCGGTGGGAGCGATCCCAGGCAAGGGATCCGCTCCGATGTTAAGTCCACGCACCGCGGTGGGGCTCACGACAGTCCGAGCAGGCTTCCAGCTCCATCGATGGTAGGCTGCAGAGCCTGGAGAATGTGATCCGAAAATTAATCGCATCTCCGGGAAGGTAGGAACCGATCCCCTCCCTCCCCCCACATAAAACAAACCGAAGACCATTAAAACAAACTTTTAACACACTAAAAAAATAACAAAAAGAATGAAAAAACGAACAGACTGCCGGCAGGGCAGCCTTCGTCCTGGTGCCCCTGTGGCACTTATTTCCACAGATTTAGTGCTTTGGGAGAGACCAGATGAACTAAACCCTTCAGTATTGAGCACATCACCACAGACGTCAATTTAGTTCATGCGTTCTAGGAGTAGAATTAGGCCATTCGGCCCATCAAGTTTTCTCCGCCATTCAATCATGGCTGATCTATCGTTCCCTCAACCCCATTCTCCTGGCTTCTCCCCATAACCCCTGACACCCGTAATAATCAAGAATCAGTCAATCTCCGCCTTAAAAATATCCACTGACTACTATTAGCCTCCACAGCCGTCATTGGCAAAGAATTCCTGCCTTCTCCCCATATCCCCTGACTCCGCTATTTTTAAGAGCCCTATCTAGCTCTCTCTTGAAAGTATCCAGAGAACCCGCCTCCTCCGCCCTCTGAGGCAGAGAATCCCACAGACTTTTTAAAGGTATGTCCTTTTATTCTGAGGCTGTGGCCTCCGGTCCTCGACTCTCCCACTAGTGGAAACATCCGCTCCACATCGGCTCTATCCATGCCTGTCACACAGTCTTGAACTGTTAGCTTCCTGTTATCTAAAGCATCCAGCCACCTGCTCCAGGTCCAGGGGAAAAGCGACATCAGGTTCAGACAACTGCTGACAAATGACTTTGTGTTTGTTCTGCATCTCGAGACGTGCCGTCAGTTAGTTTACACATCAATAAATTCTCTGCCCTCAAACGAACTTGTTTGAAAGTGACGTCACAAAGAAACATGGAAAATAGGTCCATTTGGCCCTTCGAGCCAGGAATTCATTGTGGTCATGGCTGATCGTTCCCAATCAATAACCCGTGCCTGCCTGCCTTCTCCCCATATCCCTTTTATTCCACCAGCTCCTAGAGCTCTATCTAACTCTCTCTTAAACCCATCCAGTGACTTGGCCTCCACTGTCCTCTGTGGCAGGGAATTCCACAAATTCACAACTCTCTGGGTAAAAAGGTTTTTTCTCACCACAGTCTTAAATGGCCACCCCTTTATTCTAAGACTGTGTGGCCCCTGGTTCTGGACTCGCCCAACGTTGGGAACATTTTTCCTGCATCTAGCTTGTCCAGTCCTTTTATAATTTTATATGTTTCTATAAGATCCCCCTCATCCTTCTAAACTCCAGTGAATACAACCCTAGTCTTTCCTCATCTGACAGTCCCGCCATCCCAGGGATCAATCTCGTGAACCTAGGCTGCACTGCCTCAATCACGAGGATCAAATTAGGAACGTCCCCAACAACTTCTACGGAAGGGCCGCAGAAGGCGTTTTATCGGGATGCATCCCAGCTCCGTTTGGGAATAGCTCCGTCCAAGACCAGCATGAAATTGCAACAAGTTGTGGACGCAGCCCAGACCATCACGCAAACCAACCTTCAGTCTGGATAGGTGATCTTTAGGGTCAGGACCCTTGAAGAGTCTGAAGAAGGGTTCTGGCCCAAAAAGCCTCCAATCGCTTTTTTCTCCAGAGATGCGGCCTGACCCACTGAGTTACTCCAGCACTTTGTATCCATCTTCGGTATAAACCAGCATCTGCGGTTCCTTTCAGCACACGGACTAGCCTCCCTTCCATCGACTCCATCTACACCTCACATTGCCTCGGCAAGGCCAGCAACATCATCAAGGACCAGTCTCACTCCCTCTTCTCCCCTCTCCCATCGGGCAAGAGTGTGAAAACAAACGCACACCTCCAGATTCAGGGACAGTTTCTTCTCAGCTGTTATCAGGCAACTGAACCATCCTACCACAACCAGCACTGAACTACTATCTACCTCATTGGAGACCCTCGGACTATCTTTAATCGGACAATACTGGACTTTATCTTGGACAGTGAAAAGCTTTAGTTGCGTGCTAGCCAGTCAGGGGAAAGACAATACATGATTACAATCGAGGCGTTTACAGTGTACAGACACAGGATAAGGAGATGGGTTTGGCATCATCTTGGAAGCAGAGCCGCTGAGTTACTCCAGCTTTGTGTGTCTCGCTTCTTTTTAGATATACAGTGTATGTGTGTGTATATAGAATGTGTGTGCAAATAAATCGTACATCATCCCGGCGTGAGGGCCTGATCATCGGGCCGCCCGTGGCGGCGACTGCGGGTGCTCTGGAGGCCCCGACCACGGGTGAACATCTGGGAAGATCGGAGGGGAGGCTGGCTGGACTATGGTACCTTCCTCAACTTTGGTGCCACTGTGTTGTGTTGTGGACTTCTGTGTTTGCGTTTTTATTTTCCATTTTAATATGTTTTAGTTATTTATTACTTATTTATTTGTTATGATACTTGACTGTAAGGAAAATCCATTTCTTTGTCACTAATATGAGATAATGACAATACATTGAATACAATACAATACATTACAATATACATACATACACATATATACATACACATTATTTGTGTCAGTGTATATATATATATGTATGTGTGTGTTTATATGTATACATATTATATATATATTTATACACAGGCTGAATTATTTTGCTAGTTTATTACAGTATATTGTTTAAAGTGTACCATGTTTACATATTGTGTTGTGCTGCAGCAAGTAAGAATGTCATTGTTCCATCTGGGACACATGACAATAAAACACTCTTGACATGGTTTTTTTTGGGTGTCACATACTAACTGCCCCTCCTTCTCCCTCCCCCCTCTCCCTCCACCCCTCTCTTCCTCTCCTCCCCTCCCCCATCCCCCCTCCTCTCACCCACCCCCCCCTCCTCTCCTCTTTCACTGCCTCCCCCTACCCCTCCCCTTCCCTCCCTCACCCCTCCCCCTCCCCCCCCTTCCCCCTCTGTCTTTTCCCTCTCCCCCCCCTCCCCCACTCCCTCCCCTCCCCTCCCCTCTCCTCCCCTCTCCCCCTCCCCCCCTCCCCCCCTCCCCCCTCCTCCCCCCCCTTCCCCTCTCCCTCCCCCTCTCTCCCCCTCCCCAAGGTCCTCCCCCTCCCCTCTCCCCCTCCCCCCTCCCCCTCTCCCTCCCTCTCCCCCTCTCCCTCCCCCCACCCCCTGCCCCCCCCCTCTCCCTCCCCTCTCCCTCCCCCTCCCCCTCCCTCCCTCCTCCCCCCCCTCCCCCCCCCTCCCCCCCCCCCTCCCCTCCCCCTCCCTCCTCCCCTCTCCCCCCCCCTCCCTCCCCCCCCCCCCTCCCTCCCCCCTCCCCCCCCCCCCCCCCCTCCTCCCCCCCCCCCTCCCTCCCCCCCCCCCCCCCCCTCCCCCCTCCCCCCCTCCCCACCCCCCCCCCCCCCCCCCCCCCCCTCCCTCTCCCCCCTGTAATCCCCCCTCTCCCCCCCCCTCCCCCCCCTCCCTCTCCCCCTCCCTCCCCCCCCCTCCCCCTCCCCTCCCCTCCCCCCCCCCCCCCCCCCCCCCCCCCCCTCCCCCCCCCCCCCTCCCCCCCCTCCCCCCCCCCCCCTCCCTCCCCTCCCCCTCCACTCCCCCCTCTCCCCCCCCCCCCCCCCCCTCCCCCCCCCCCTCCCCCCCCCTCCCCCCCCCCCTCCCCCTCCCCCCCCCCCCACCACCCCCCTCCCCTCCCCCTCCCCCTCCCCCCCTCCCCCCCTCACCTCCCCCCCCCCTCCCCCTCCCTCCCCCTCCCCCTCCCCCCACCCCCCCCCCCCCCTCCCTCCCTCCCCTCCCCTCCCCTCTCTCCCCTCTCCCCCACCCAATCCCTCCCTCCCCTCCCTCCCCTCCCCCTCCTCCCCCTTCCTCCCCCCTCCCTCCCTCCCTCCCCCTCTCCCTCCCCCCCCCCCTCCCCTCCCCCCCCTCCCCCTTCTCCCTCTCCCCCTCCCTCCCCTCCCTCTCCCTCCCCCCCCCCCCCCCCCCGCTCTCCCTCCCCCCTTCCCCTCCCCTCCTTCCCTCCCCCCCCCCCCCCCTCCCCCTCCCCCTCCCTCCTCCCCTCTCCCTCTCCCCCTCCCCCTCCCTCCCCCCTCTCTCCCTCCTCTCCCTCCCCCTCCCCCTCCCCCCCTCCCTCCCTCCCTCCCCCCCTCCCCCTCCCTCCCCCCCCCCCCCCCCTCTCCCTCCCTCTCCCCCCCCCCTTCCTCTCCCCTCTCCCTTCCCCTCCCCCCCCCCTCCCCTCCTCTCTCCCACTCCCACCCCCTCCCTCCCCTCCCCCCCCCTCCCCCTCCCCTCCCTCCCCCCCCTCCCCCCCTCCCTCCCCCACCCCCCCACCTCCCTCCCTCCCCCTCCCTCCCCCCTCCCCCTCCTCTCTCCCCCTCCCTCCCCCTCCCTCCCCCTCCCTCTCCCCCCCTCCCCCTCCCCCCCCCCCCCCTCCCCCTCCCCCCTCCCTCCCCCCTCCCTCCTGGTGTGTGCTGCAGCTTCTCTCCCCCGTCCCCCCCGGCCGGGGTTCGGGGTACACAACTGCTTTATCAAGAGCCTGATGGACCACGAAGGGGACACGCTGGCCAACTTCTATGCCCACTACTACACCATGGAGGTGGTGGGCATCCTGTCCTGCGTGGTCATGTGCTTCCTGGTCAGCCTCATGGGGCGAAGAGGAACTCTGCTGGTCTTCACCATCGTCACGGCGCTGGCCTCCCTCCTCCAGCTCGGCCTCATCAGCAGTGAGTCCTCCTCCCCCCCCCCACCTCCTACCCAGCCCGTCTTCACAAAAGACTAGGCTTGTATTCACTGGAGTTTAGGATGAGGGGGGATCTTATAGAAACGTATTAAATTATAAAAGGACTGGACAAGCTAGATGCAGGAAAAATGTTCCCAATGTTGGGCGAGTCCAGAACCAGGGGCCACAGTCTTAGAATAAAGGGGAGGTCATTTAAGACTGAGGTGAGAAAAAACCTTTTCACCCAGAGTTGTGAATTTGTGGAATTCCCTGCCACAGAGGGCAGTGGAGGCCAAGTCACTAGATGGATTTAAGAGAGAGTAAGATAGAGCTCTAGGGGCTAGTGGAGTCAAGGGATATGGGGAGAAGGCAGGAACGGGGTACTGATTGGGGATGATCAGCCATGATTACAATGAATGGATGTGCTGGCTCGAAGGGCCAAATGGCCTCCTCCTGCGCCTATTTTCTATGTTTCTATGAATGAGTGCCAGTGTTCACCAACGCCATGCTGGTCCTCTCTCCTCCAGACCTCGCCCCCTATCTGCAACAGCCGTTTTCACTCGTCTTCTCCCTGATTGGCCTGTTCTCCTCGCATTCCATGGGCAACCTGAGCATCTTCATCTGCGCTGAACTCACGCCCACCGTCATGAGGTAAGGCTGTAGGGAAGATGGAGCAAGAGTCAAGACGTTGGTGAGGCCACGTCTAGAGTGTTGCGTTCAGTTCTGGGCGCCATGTTATGTTGACAAGATATCGTCAAACTTACAAGGTTACAAGGTTAATTCCCGGGATGGCGGGACTGTCATACGCTGAGAGAATGAAGCGGCTGGGCTTGTACACTCTGGAGTTTAGAAGGATGAGAGGGTTCTCATTGAGACATATAAGATTGTTAAGGGTTTGGACACACTAGAGGCAGGAAACATGTTCCCGATGTAGGGGCAGTCCAGAACCAGGGGGCCACAGTTTAAGAATAAGGGGTAAGCCATTTAGAACATAGAAGAGGAAACACTTTTTCTCACAGAGAGTGGTGAGTCTGTGGAATTCTCTGCCTCAGAGGGCGGTGGAGGCCGGTTCTCTGGATGTTTTCAAGAGAGAGCTAGATAGGGCTCTTAAAAATAGCGGAGTCAGGGGATATGGGGAGAAGGCAGGAACGGGGTACTGATTGGGGATGATCAGCCATGATCACATTGAATGGCGGTGCTGGCTCGAATGGCCTAATCCTGACCGAAAGGACACCTTTTACCTTGCTCGTAATTGTCTCTCAACCAGTTAAAGACTGGTTGCTGTTTCTGTCTCTGAGATTGAGTGTGGTAATTCATCAAGTTATGATCCCTCTACCCTAGAGGACCCAACTATGAGATCATTAGTTAATCCTGACTCATTGCTCAAGAAGTCTGTTTCTATTTGTCTGTGTCTGGCCCCCACAACTCATTGTTTACATTCAGGTCTATTGTTGTCACGTGACCCAATGTAGATCGGTGATGTGTACGTGAGATGGCGGCAACAAAAAGCTCTTCACTATACCTCGGTACACGTGGGAACAATAAACTCTGCTAAATAGTGCAGTGAAAAGCTTTGCATGCAATCCAGTCAGATCAGATGATACGATACATGAATCTTCCTCCCAACTCGAAACGTCACCTATCCATGTTCTCCACAGATGCTGCCTGACCCGCTGAGTAATGCCCCTGTCCCACTTAGGAAACCTGAACGGAAACCTCTGGAGACTTTGCGCCCCACCCAAGGTTTCCGTGCGGTTCCCGGAGGTTGCAGGTGGTTCCTGGAGGTTTTTGTCAGTCTCCCTACCTGGTTCCACTACCTGCAACCTCCGGCAACCACCTGCAACCTCCGGTTATATCCTCGTTTCCATCTGGCACCGTGGAAAGACTTTGGCAGTTTGGCATCATGGATCAGGGTCAGGTGTTTCGACTTGAGCCAGGTTTCGACTTCATCTCCATCTTGATTGTTCACTTCATAGCCCCACATGGGGATGATGGGTCCTTTCCAGGTTTGGGAATTGCGACAGTCTTGGCCTTTCTCCATACAGGTGGGGTTGTTTTCTGTGCCATGCATGAGTTCAGCATTGCTAGGAACCAGGTCTTTGCTTTAGATCCAAGGTGCTGTATCATTTCCGTCAGTACATCATCGATTCCTGCTGCTTTCCCAGATTTCAGCATGCTCATTGCAGCTTCGAGTTCTTCTAGGTTGAAGGGCTTGGTGAGGGCGTTGGCTGGTTGTAGGCGGTCTGTTACCACTGTCCGGCGGTATTCTCCTGTGGGTCTGCGCCGATTTTGGCTACGACCGTTTGCCACCAGCTGTGCTGCAACTGAGTTTGCTGTGACTGTTGTGAGCGTGGGCGGTGTGGTATGGTCTTCACTGAGGCAGCGAATTGTGGCCCATGCCTTCCTGCTGTTATTGGTCATGTTGGTGTTTTCTATCAACTCCTTCCAGACTTTCCTTCGGTCCTCCCCGACTGTGTTCAACAGGATCTCTCCGAGTTCCATGGTGGTGGAGGAGAAAGGGTCCTGGTGATATGCCCTGTGCTAGGCTTTCAGTAGATCGCTGGATGTTTCCGACAGCCCGGGGATGTACTCGGTCTGGCATCCTCTTGGTATATGTCGCCAGGCTGACCTTTTCAGCAGTTCTGTGAACATGGTATAGTTGTTGGGGTGTGATGGAATACTGGGGATGGAGTCTTCAATCTTCTGTTGGAATGACAGCCAGTCGGCCTTCCGCAGATTGGACCTTCTGCGGAAGGGGGCGGTTGTTGCTCGGAGAGCGGATCGGATGGTTATGGTGATCGGCCGGTGTTGCGTATGGGGGATAGGGTCCAGGACCTCTTTCACAGCTCTGGATGATAGTTCGCTGCTCACACAAACAAGGTCTGGGTTATATCCTCGTTTCCATCTGGCACTGTGGAAAGATTTTGGCAGTTTGGCGTCATGGATCAGGGTCAGGTGTTTCGACTCGAGCCAGGTTTCGACTTCATCTCCATCTTGATTGTTCACTTCATAGCCCCACAATGAGCTATGGGCATTGAAGTCCCCAATGCTAATGTGGTATTTCCTCTTGCAACTGTCTGGCAGTTCAGAGTGGAGGAACGGACTTTGGGGGGGGGTTTATACACTGATGTGACAGAGATGTTTGGGAGGGCAACTGTGATGGTTTCCATTTGCCCTTCGGTGGTGTGGATGCAGACCTCTTCGATCGCGAGGTTTGGTCTGCTGAATACAGCTGACCCATGCCGTCTGTGTCGGATCTCGGCCACCAGCTTCATCCCAGGGATGGCTGGTCGGTGTTGTGTAGGGCCGGTGTGGGTTTCCTGCATGCACACTATGTCGAAGCGTTTGGCCGCTGTCGCTAGTATGTCTGCCTTGCATCTGGAGAAGCCTTCAATATTGATTGAGGCGATTGACAGTGCAGGCCCCGAGGAGGGCGAGTGTCTGTGGCGTTTCGGCATCGTCATCTAGTAGATTGCTTGGGTAAGTATACAGACATTGGCCTACTGGTGGTAATAATATCAGATACTAGACCAAGTGCAGACCCGTTGGGTCTGCTCCCCCAATGGTGTGATCCCCCAACCCAATATTCCACCATGCACCCGTCTCCTCCAATGGAACTGAGCCCGTTCCAAATGTACGTTTCCAGCACTCCCCTGCCTCCCTCAATGGCACCTCCCCTGCCTGCTGCAACAGTGAAAAGTCCAGTGTTCCTTCTTGCAACTTTGTTTCGAAGTGTGTTGGAAGCATAGGATCCCCAGGCCGTCAACGAATCCCGTTCCGTACTTCCCCTTTTCCTAATATTGACGATAATATATATATAATATAGATAGATAGATAGATAGATAGATAGATAGATAGATAGATAGATAGATGGCTGTTGTTATAAAGGCCATTCGCTTTCTTCACTGCCTGCTGTACCTGCACGCTTACTTTCATAGACTGATGTACAAGGATCCCCAGATCCCGTTGTACTTCCCCTTTTCCCAACTGACGCCATTTAGATAGTAATCTGAGTCCGTAGTCGGGATGGAACCCGGGTCTCTGGTGGCTGTGAGGCAGTGACTCTACCGCTGCGCCACCATGCCCGGAATTTACTCTGTCTGCTGTCGGTTCCTATCTCTACGTGGTACTAGGGTGGTAACGAGAGAGGGTGACGCGCTCTGTGTGTGTGTGTGTGTGTGCGCGCTGTGAGGTGAGATAAGTCTGTACAGGTCCCTGCTCGTCTGCTCCCAGCAGAAATGAAACTCATTCCAGGGAGTGTTTTGTTATTGCACCAACCTCAACAAAATACACTTATCATTCAGCTGCTCCGTGCAAGCAGAGAGGAGTTCTGGAGAATATTTGTGGGCATATCAAACTCTCCTCTAGCCTGTCAGGAAGTAGAGGCTTTGATGGGCGTAATAGCCTCTGGTTTATTATCGTCACGTGTGCCGAGGGACAGTGAAAAACTTTGTGTTGCGTGCTGTCCTAACAAATCCGCTACCACTGCACATAAATACAGCCAAGTCCACCTCAAGTCCAATAGGTAAAGCAAAGGGGGGAGATACAGAGTGCAGAATATAGTTCTCAGCATTGTAGCTCATCAGTTCCAGAGACAAAGACCAATGTCCGCAATGGGGTAGAGGTGAATCGGACAGCACCCTAGCGTATGGAAGGACCGTTCAGAAGCCTGATAACAGAGGGGAAGAAGCTGTTCCTGTTAACAAAGGGGAAGAGGCCATTCATTCCTTCGAGCCAGCACGCCATTCAATGTGATCATGGCTGATCATCCCCAATCAGTACCCCGTTCCTGCCTTCTCCCCACATCCCCTGACTCCGCTATCTTTAAGAGCCCTATCTAGCTCTCTCTTGAAAGTATCCAGAGAACCTGCCTCCACCGCCCTCTGAGGCAGAGAATTCCACAAACTCACAACTCGCTGTGAGAAAAAGTGTTTCCTCGTCTCCATTCTAAATGGCTTACCCCTTATTCTTAAACAGTGGCCCCTGGTTCTGGACTCCCCCAACATCGGGAACATGTTTCCTGCCTCTAGCGTGTCCAAAACCTTAACATAGAAACATAGAAACATAGAAAATAGGTGCAGCAGTAGGCCATTCGGCCCTTTGAGCCTGCACCGCCATTCAATATGATCATGGCTGATCATCCAACTCAGTATCCTGTTCCTGCCTTCTCGCCATACCCCCTGATCCCTTTAGCCACAAGGGCCACATCTAACTCCCTCTTAAATATAGCCACTGAACTGGCCTCAACTACCTTCTGCGGCAGAGAATTCCAGAGATTCACCACTCTCTGTGTGAAAAATGTTTCAATAAGATCCTCTCTCATCCTTCTAAACTCCAGAGTGTACAAGCCCAACCACTCCGTTCTCTCAGCATACAGTCTCGCCATCCCGGGAATTAACCGTGTAAACTTACGCTGCACTCCCTCAATAGCAAGAATGTCCTTCCTCAAATTAGGGGACCAAAATTGTACACAATACTCCAGGTGTGGTCTCACTACGGCTCTGTACAACTGCAGAAGGACCTCTTTGTTCCTATATTGGATTCCTCTTGTTATAAAGGCCAACATGCCATTCGCTTTCTTCACTGCCTGCTGTACCTGCATGCTTACTTTCATAGACAGATGAACAAGGAACCCCAGATCCGTTGTACTTCCCCTTTTCCCAACTTGACGCCATTTAGATAGTAATCTGAGTGTTGGGTTTACAGGGCTGGTGGTCTCCATATTGATGTTGCTGTGTTTGCTCCACAGGGCCGGTGGGCTGGGACTGGTGCTGGCCAGTGCTGGCTTTGGACAGCTGACAGCCCCCATCATGGAGCTACACAACCAGAAGGGCTACTTCCTGCACCACGTGGTCTTTGCGTGCTGCACGGTGATCTGCATCATCTGCATCTTGCTGCTGCCCGAGAGTGGCGGGCGGGAGCTGCCTGTCTCGCTGGAGGACGCTGACGTCTACCCGCGCCGGCACCTGCTGACCTCGCGCCGTTCCGCCCGCTCCCTGCTCTCCCACACCGAGCTCAAGAGCTACTCTGGCCTGGCCTCCCACCCGCCCCACCGGGACACCCCCAGCCCCACCGTCAACGGCCACAGCCCCACCGCTAACGGCCCCAGCCCCACTGCCAACGGCCCCAGTGCCATCGTCAATGGCCCCAGTGCCAACGTCAATGGCCCCAGTGCCAACGTCAATGGCCCCAGCCCCACCGCCAATGGCCCCAGTGCCGACGCCAACGGCTCCAGTGCCGACGTCAATGGCCCCAGTGCCGACGTCAATGGCCCCACGTGACCCAACACCCACAAGGGCCCCATGAAGGATGACATATCCAGGGGCAGGGGCAGCGGCAGGGAGAGAAATAACGTATCCAGGGACCGGGGCTGGGGAGAATAATTCATCCAGGGACCGGGGCCCAGTGGAGATGGCGTATCCAGGGGCAGGGCCAGGAAGAGTATAATTTATTCAGGGACCTGGGGGGGGCTGGGAGGATAATGTATCCAGGAGAAGGGGGTGGAGAAAATAATTTATTCAGGGCACAGGGCCCGGTGGAGAAGGAGTATCCAATGGTGGGGTCGGGGAGATTAATTTATTCAGGGACCTGGGCTCAGAGGACATTTTAATCAGGGTCTGGGGCGTTGATGATAATCCATTCAGGGTCGGGCACAGAGGACAATTAATTCAGTCTCCTGGGAGGATGTGATCATTCAGGTACTGGGGTGGGGAGAATAATTTATACCGGTGCCAGGCGGATGATAATCCACACGGGGGGGTGTAGAGCATAATCCATTCATGTTCCAGGGAAGCACAGATAATTCATTCAGGGTCTGGGGCAGGGAGGGTTATTTCTGCAGGGTTGGAGTGAGGTTTTTATTGGCCCCCTCCCTCTCCCCCCACTCTCACTCTCTCCCCTCTCTCACACCCCTCTCTAACTCTCACCCCCCCCTCACACTCTCCACTCTCACTCTCCCCCTCTCACTCTCCCCCTCTCACTCTCCCCCCACCCTCTCACTCGCACTCTCCCTTCTCTCACTCTCACTCCTCTCACTCTCCCCAACACACACTCTCTCACTCTTCCCCCCTCACTCTCCTCCCCTCACTACCCACTCTCACTCTCCCCCTCACTCTCCCCTCCTCTCAATCTCCCGCTCTCACTCTCCCCTCCTCTCACTCTCCCCCACTCACTCTCCCCCCCTCTCACTCTCCTTCCCTCTCACTTCCCCCCTCTCACTCCCCCCCTCACTCTCCCCCCCCCTCACTCTCCCCCTCTCCTCTCACCCCCCTCACTCTACCCCCCCTCACTCTCCCCCCCTCACTCTCTACCCCTCTCATTCTCCCCCCTCACTCTCCCTCCCCCTTTCTCTACCCACTCTCACTCTACCCACTCTCACTCTCTCCCCCCCTCCTCACTCTACCCCATCTCATTCTGCCCACTCTCACTCCCCCCCTCACTCTCACTCTCTCAATCTCCCCCCTCCTCTCACTCTCCCCCTCTCCCTCTCCCCCTCTCACTCTCCCCCTCTCACTCTCCCCCTTTCACTCTCCTCCCCTCACTCTCCTCCCCTCTCCCTCCCCCCCCCCCCCCCCCCCCCCATCTGTTCTCTCTAATGATAAATAAAGCCAGTGATTTGTAATGTTTAGGTTCTGGTGTACTATTAATCATTTTTTAATTATGTGCTGATATCAATTAAATGTAAGCATTGTTTTTTAAAAACTGTTGCCTCGTCAATGACTATTTGTGTAACAGCGATCTGTTTTTGGTAAAACTGGAAAAATTGGTAAAATATCAGTAAAGCTGTCGGCACCAACAGTGTATCTCACCACATGGACATCTCCATATTCACCCTCAATCACCTCATCAAACTGTGCACCGCTAAACATAGACACAGAGTGCTGGAGTAACTCAGCGGGTCAGGGAGAACTTGGATAGGTGACGTTTCACAGAGTGCTGGAGTAACTCAGCGGGTCAGGCAGCATCTCTGGAGAACATGGATAGGTTACCTTTTGGGTCAGGACCCTTCTTCAGACTGACCGAGGTACGGTGAAAAGCTTTTGTTGCATTCTAACCAGTCAGCGGAAAGACAACACATGATTACAATCGACCCTTCCACAGTGTACAAATACAGGATAAAGGTTTATTTGAAGGGTTTTAGCTACAGGGAGTGGTTGGGCAGATGTGGATTGTTTTCTCTGGTAAGCAGGAGGTTGAGGGGAGACTTGATGGAAGTGTGTAAAATTATGAGAGGCATAGATAGGGTAGACAGTCAGAACGTTGTTCCCCAAGGTGGCAATGTGTACCACATGGTAGCACAGTGGTGCAGCTGGAGATTTGCTGCCTTACAGCACCAGAGTAGGGCATTGAGTACAAGCATCCGGGAGTCAGGATGCAGCTCCACAGGACTTTGCTTAGGCCGCATTTGGAGTATTGCGTGCAGTTCTGCTCGTCCCCATTACAATAGGCTTTATACTTTGCAGATACAGCATGGAACCATGCCCTTCGGCCCACCGAGTCTGTGCCAACCAGCGATCACTAGCACTATCCTACACACACTTGGGGCCAATTTACAATTTCTACCGGTCAATTAACCTACAAACGTGGTAGACACAAAATCTGTGGAGAACATGGATAGGTGACGTTTCACAGAATGCTGGAGTAACTCAGCGGGTCAGGCAGCATCTGTGGAGAGAAGGAATGGGTGACGTTTCGGGTCGAAACCCTTCAGAAGAAGTATGAGTCTGAAGAAGTGTCTCTACCTGAAACGTCACCTATTCCTTCCCTCCAGAGATGCTGCCTGACTCACTGAGTTACTCCAGCATGTTGTGTCTACCTTTGATTTAAACCAGCATCTGCACCTACACAACCTCCGAACCTGTATGTTTTTGGAGTGTGGGAGGAAACCGGAGCACCCGGAGAAAAGTTGTGACCACTGCCCAGTCCATCACCAGCTCTGACCTCTCCACGAAGGGATCTATCGAAGTCGCTGCCTCAAAACGGCTGCCAACATCATCAAGGACCCACAACATCCTGGCCACACACTCATCTCACCACTGCCATCGGGAAGAAGGTACAGGAGCCTGAAGACTGTAACGTCCAGGTTCAGGAACAGCTTCTTCCCAACAGCCACCAGCAACATCGAATAAGCTCTGAACTACAAAGACTATTATTATTATTATTGTACGGTTCTTGTTAGTTCTTTTTTTTCTGAGTTTTTGTTATATTATTTATAATGTTCACATATTCTGTTGTGCTGCTGCAAGTAAGAATTTCATTCTTCTATCTGGGACACAAGACAATAAAACACTCTTGACTCTTGACTCTTGAAAACCCACGCAAGTCACGTGGAGAACGTACAATCTCCGTAAAGACTGCACCCGTAGTCGGGATCGAACCCAGGTCTCTGGCGCTGTGAGGCAGCAACTCCATTCACTGCACCACTCGGCATGTAGAGGCCAATGATGAACATGTCATTGAAACACATTCTGGCCTTGGGTATTGAATATAGAAGTTGGGACATTTTGTTATAGCTACACAAGACATTGGTGAGTATTGTGTCCAGTTTTGGTCACCCTGTTATAGCAAAGATATTCTCAAGTTTAAAAGAGTGCGGAGAAGGTTTGCGAGGATGTTGCCAGGACTAGAGGGTGTGAGCTACAGGGAGAGGTTGAGCAGGCTGGTTCTCTATTCCATGGAGTGCAGGAGGATGAGGGGTGATCTTATAGAGGTGTACAAAATTCATGAGAGGAAGGGATCGGGTAGATATACAGAGTCTCTTGCCCAGAGTAGGGGAATCGAGGACCAGAGGACATAGGTTCAAGGTGAAGGGGAAAAGATTTAATAGGAATCTGAGGGGTAACTTTTTCACACAAAGGGTGGTGGTTGTGTGGAACGAGCTGCTGGAGGAGGTGGTTGAGGTTGGGACTATCCCAACGTTTAAGAAACAGTTAGACAGGTACATGGATAGGACAGGTTTGGAGGGATATGGGCCAAATGCAGGCAGGTGGGACTAGTGTAGCTGGGACATGTTGGTCGGTGTGGACAAGTTGGGCCGAAGGGCCTGCATGCACAGTCTATGACTCTGAGGGATTCAGGGATCAGCATTCTATCTGCTTCTAGATTGGATGTTGAAAGTGTTGAACGCACAACACTGTTACAGTGCAGTTTTAACCCAATTCTTTACGGGTTGGTGTTCAAGTTGTGGCAAGTACTGCCCTCTGGTGGTGGGGGATAGAACCAGCCTTAGAAACATAGAAAATAGGTGCAGGAGGAGGCCATTAGGTCCTTCGAGCCATCACCACCATTCATTGCGATCATGGCTGATCGTCCCCAATCAATAACCCGTGCCTGCCTTCTCCCCATATCCCTTTGATTCCACTAGCCCCTAGAGCTCTATCTAATTCTCTCTTAAATCCATCCAGTGACTTGGCCTCCACTGCCCTCTGTGGCAGGGAATTCCACAAATTCACAACTCTCTGTGTGAAAAGGTTATTTCTCACCTCAGTCTTAAATGGCCTCCCCTTTATTCTAAGACTGTGGCCCCTGGTTCTGGACTCGTCCAACATTGGGAACATACACCCAACATTTTGGAACCTATGGGAACTCGCCCCTCTCACGGTGAGTCAACGGAGAGGTTCGGGACGACAGTAAACCTTCATTATCATGGACAATGTCAAAGTCAAATTTATTCGTCACATGCACCCGAAGGTGCAGTGATATAAATTTGTCAGCAGCGACACACTTAAAAAGAACACACAATACACAATAAGATTTAAAACAAACATCCACCACAACATTCTTCACTGTGGCGGAAGGCAACAAAGTTCAGTCAGTCCTCCTCCTTTGTTCACCCGTGGTCGGGCCCGTGGTAGTCACCGCTACGGACGGCCGGATGTACAGGCCGTCTCGTCGGATGATTTGGAACTCCGACGTCGGGACGTCCAAACACACTCCGCAGCTTGGACATCCCGAATCGGCGCTTTCTTACCGGAGACCGCGGCTTCAGGATGTTTCAGTTTAGTTTATTGTCACGTGTACCGAGGTACGTTGAAAAGCTTTTGTTGCATGCGAACCAGTCAGCGGAAAGACAATACGTGATTACAATCGAGCCGTTCAGTGTACAGATTGATGATAATGGAATAACGTTTAGTGCAAGAAAAAACATAGAAACATAGAAATTAGGTGCAGGAGTAGGCCATTCGGCCCTTCGAGCCTGCACCGCCATTCAATATGATCATGGCTGATCATCCAACTCAGTATCCCGTACCTGCCTTCTCTCCATACCCCCTGATCCCCTTAGCCACAAGGGCCACATCTAACTCCCTCTTAAATATAGCCAATGAACTGGCCTCAACTACCCTCTGTGGCAGAGAGTTCCAGAGATTCACCACTCTCTGTGTGAAAAATGTTTTTCTCATCTCGGTCCTAAAAGACTTCCCCCTTATCCTTAAACTGTGACCCCTTGTTCTGGACTTCCCCAATATCAGGAACAATCTTCCTGCATCTAGCCTGTCCAACCCCTTAAGAACTTTGGACGTTTCTATAAGATCCCCCCTCAATCTTCTAAATTCAGATCCTGACATCCTAGGAATCAGTCTGATGAACCTTCTCTGTACTCCCTCTATGGCAAGAATGATACAAAAACAAGGATGTATTGCTGAGGCTCTATAAGGCGCTGGTCAAGCTGCATCTGGAATATTGTGAGCAGTTTTGGGCCCCTTATCTGAGGAAGCTCTGGAGAGGGTCCAGAGTTTTACAAGAATGATCCCAGGAATGAGTGGGTTAACCTAGGAAGAGCGTTTGTTGGCATTGGGCCTGTACTCGCTGGAATTTAGAAGAATGAGGGGGCACCACATTGAAACTTTACCGAATAGTTTCAGTAAGGCCAATTCTGAAGTATGGTGTACAATTTTGGTCGCCTAATTATAGGAAGGATGTCAACAAAATAGAGAGAGTACAGAGGAGATTTACTAGAATGTTGCCTGGGTTTCAGCAATTAAGTTACAGAAAGGTTGAACAAGTTAGGACTTTAATCTTTGGAGCGCAGAAGGTTAAGGGGGGACTTGATCGAGGTCTTTAAAATGATGAGAGGGATAGACAGAGTTGACGTGGATAAGCTTTTCCCACTGAGAGTAGGGAAGATTCAAACAAGGGGACATGACTTGAGAATTAAGGGACAGAAGTTTAGGGGTAACATGATGGGGAACTTCTTGACTCAGAGAGTGGTGGCTGTGTGGAATGAGCTTCCAGTGAAGGTGGTGGAGGAGGTTCGTTTTTATCATTTAAAAATAAATTGGATAGTTATATGGACGGGAAAGGAATGGAGGGTTATGGTCTGAGCGCAGGTATATGGGACTAGGGGAGAATACGTGTTCGGCACGGACTAGAAGGGTCGAGACGGCCTGTTTCCGTGCTGTAATTGTTATATGGTTATATATGGTTATAGTGAAAGGCCTGGATAGAGTGGATGTGGAGAGGATGTTTCCACTGGTGGGAGAGTCCAGGACCAGAGGGCACAGCCTCAGAATCAAAGGACGTTCTTTTAGGAAGGAGTTGAAGGGAACTTCTTTAGTCAGAGGGTGGTGAATCTGTGAGGTTCTTTGCCACAGAAGGCTGTGGAGGCCGTCAGTGGATATTTCTAAGGCAGAATGAAGACAAATAGATTCTTGATTAGTGCGGGTGTCAGAGGTTATGGGGAGAGGGCAGGAGAACGGGGTTGGGAAGGAGAGATAGATCAGCCATGATTGGATGGCGGAGTAGACTTGATGGGCCGAATGGCCTAATTCTACTCCTATCACTTATGACCTTATGAACAATTCAGCAAAAGGAGGTAGGTATTTTTCAAATATTTTATTAATCAAGATAGCTTTAAAAAATATAATAAAAACACTCTTAGAATTTATCTGGATTTTTTTCCATTTCCTGTTTGATTCTGTTTTCCACTTCCAGGGAGAGAGAGGTGTTGGAGCTGGGTAGGTTGTAACTCACAAACACTTGTTTCCCCGTCTTCTTTGCTGTATTTAACACAGAGTAAAATGTTTAGCTATTTTTCAAAATAACGCTCACAAGACAACAATAGACAGGTACGTGGATACGATAGGTTTGGAGGGGTACGGGCCAAACACAGGCAGGTGGGACATGTTGGCCGGCGTGGGCAAGTTGGGTAAAAGGGCCTGTTTCCACTGTATCACTCTAAAATCCTGCAGAAGTTCAAAGGGAAACAGAAGGTGCTTGGAGTAGCGTCTGAGGAGAGGGAGATACATTCAGCGTTTCACACCAATAACCTTTCATCAGTCTTAACAAGAATCCCGCCCCGAAACGTCACCTATCCATGTTCTCCAGAGATGCTACCAGTCCCGCTGAGTTACTCCAGCACTCTGTGAAACGTCACCTATCCATGTTCTCCATAGATGCTACCGGACCTGCTGAGTTACTCCAGCACTCTGAAACGTCACCTATCCATGTTCTCCATAGGTGCTGCCGGACCTGCTGAGTTACTCCAGCACTCTGAAACGTCACCTATCCATGTTCTCATAGAAAACAAGTGCAGGAGTAGGCCTTTCACCTGGTGAACCTACGCTGCACTCCCATGCTGTATCACTCTATGACTAAAGAGAATGTACGCCTTCTCTTACCGAGTCTTTGAGCGATTGAGGTGGGCGTTGTCTCAGAGGCATCACCGAGGATTAATGACGACACTGGAGTCGGGTCCTGCAAATCAGAAGCACGCGTTATGGTCATTAGTTCAGAAGTGATAGGAGCAGAATTAGGCCATTCGGCCCATCAAGTCTACTCCGCCATTCAATCATGGCTGATCTATCTCTCCCTCCTAACCCCATTCTCCTGCCTTCTCCCCATCTGGAACCCGTCTACCTGTCGAGCCAGCAACGCCATTCAATACGATCGTGGCTGATTGTCTAAAATCAGTACCCCGTTCCAGCTTATTCCCCCTTATCCCTTGATTTCTTCAGCTCGAAGAGCTGAATCTAACTCATGAAATCTAGCTCTCTCTTAAAAATAACCATTGACTTGGCCTCCACCGCCTTCTGTGGCAATGACAGTAGTGTTCGGCACGGTGGCGCAGCGGTAGAGTTGCTGCCTTACAGCGCTGTATCTCTAAACCTTAAAAAATCACCACCCTCCGGCTAAAGCAATTCCTCCTCGTTTAGTTGGGTGATGTCTGTGTGGATTTAGTTTAGTTTTAGAGACGCAGCGCAGAAACGGGCCCTTCGGCCCACCGAGTCCGCGCCGACCAGCGATCCCTGCACATTAACACTATCCTACACACACACACACACCAAGCCAGTTAACCTACAAACCTGCACGTATTTGGAGTGCAGGAGGAAAGCTGGCGCTGCAAGGCAGTATCTCCATCGCAGCACCACTATGCCACAGATAATAGACAATAGATGCAGGAGTATCGTTCACTGCATTTGGCCCCTCGAGCCAGCACCGCCATTCAATGTGATCATGGCTGATCATCCACAATCAGTACCCCGTTCCTGCCTTCTCCCCATATCCCCTGACTCCGCTACCTTTAAGAGCCCTATCTCGCTCTCTCTTGAAAGTAACCAGAGAACCTGCCTCCACCACCCTCTGAGGCAGAGAATTCCACAGACTCACAACTCTCTGGGTGAAAAAGTGTTTCCTCATCTCCGTTCTAAATGGCTTACTCCTTATTCCTAAACTGTGGCCCCTGGTTCTGGTCTCCCCAAACATTGGGAACACGTTTCCCGCCTCTAGCGTGTCCAAACCTTTAACAATCTTATATGTTTCAATAAGATACTCTCTCATCCTTCTAAACTCCAGAGTGTACAAGCCTAGTTGCTCCATTCTCTCAGCATATGACAGTCCCGCCATCTCGGGAATTAACCTTGTAAACCTACGCTGCACTTCCTCAATAGCAAGAATGTCCTTCCTCAAATTAGGGGACCAAAACTGCACACAATACTCCAGGTCTCACTAGGGCTCTGTACAACTGCAGAAGGACCTCTTTGCTCCTATACTCGACTCCTCTTGTGATAAAGGCCAACATGCCATTACTTTTTTCACTGCCTGCTGTACCTGCATGCTTACTTTCATAGACTGATGTACAAGGACCTCCCCAGATCCCGTTGTACTTCTCATTTTCCCAACTTGACGCCATTTAGATAATAATCTGCCTTCCTGTTTTTGCTACCAAAGTGGATAACCTCACATATATCCACATTAAACTTCATCTGCCATGCATCTGCCCACTCCCCCAACCTGTCCAGGTCACCCTGCATTCTCATAGCATCCTCCTCACAGTTCACACTGCCACCCAGCTTTGTGTCATCTGCAAATTTGCTAACGTTACTTTGAATCCCTTCATCCAAATCATTGATGTATATTGTGAATAGCTGCGGTCCCAGCACCGAGCCTTGTGGTACCCCACTAGTGACTGCCTGCCATTCTGAATGGGACCCGTTAATTCCTACTCTTTGTTTCCTGTCTGCCAACCAATTTTCTATCCATGTCAGCACCCTATCCCTAATACCAAGTGCCCTAATTTTGCCCACTAATCTCCTATGTGGGACCTTATCAATCAATCAGCTTCCTATGTTCAAAAGAATAAAGCCCCTGTCCCACTTGCGTGTCCTTGGCACGCAAATTACGCGACCTCGTGGTCGAGTTGAGCCAAGATGGTCGAGCGCCGGTCCCGCGCGACTTCATGCGCCCGCACAGCCGTCTGAAGCGCGCGACGTCATTTGAAGATGGACACAAAATGCTGGAGTAACTCAGCGGGACCGGCAGCATCTCTGGAGAGAAGCAATGGGTGATGTTTCGTGTCAAGACCCTTCTTCAGTCTGAAAAGAAGGGTCTTGACCCGAAACGTCACCCATTGCTTCTCTCCATAGATGCTGCCGGTCCTGCTGTGTTACTCCAGCATTTTGTGTCTATCTTCAATTTTCTTGGCCCTGCTCTGGGAGTAGGAGTGGGAGCGGATCTGGATCCGCAACGGCCGTGAGCCCCAGGCCGAGCTTGGCGATCGTTTGCTGCTTCTGCTGCTGTTGGAGGTGAGACGTTGCGTCGCACCAGGGTCTTGGGCCTGTCCCACTTTGGCCGTCAGTTACGTGACAGGCCGGTGGCACGCAAAGATTTAGTTCACTGCAAGAATTTCGAAGCCTCGCGCGATGTCAGGACCAGCCCCGCACAACTCCATACCCCTCCGTGCTTCTAAGTGGGACCGGCCCCGCGCAGCCACACAGTGACCGTACGCCTCAAGCGACCACGAGGTCGCGTAATTTGCGAGCCAAGGACGTTAAGTGGGACAGGGCCTTAAAGGTATCTGTCTATCCAATCACTCCCTGTAACTCTGCAAACTATGGCCATGGTGGAAACGTCATTAAACAGAGCCCAAATGTGGATAAATGTGAGGTTATCCACTTTGGTGGCACGAACAGTTTGCAAGCTGCCTGCAGCTTGTCCGATTGCAATATTGACGCCTGCAAGAAACCTGCAGCGACCGTCAGTGCAACGCTCACGTCTGTAGCCACTCCCATTGTAGCATTGACGCTTGCAGACCGCTTACAGCATCTCCTCTTGCAGCACAGGAGCATTGTCGCACCGTGCAGCATTGGGGGGGACCGGCACCGTTGCAGCATTGGGGGGGGGGGGGGGGGGGGGTGGCGTGCAGCATTGGGGCACAATACAGCATTGTTGAACCGTGCATCACCGGCGGTCCCCTGCATTCACTCACCAGTCCCTGGTGCACATGGCGACGGCCAGGTTGGAGAGGGAGGGGGTGGGGGCGGCGCCCACCCACAGCAAGAAGCTGCCCGACATGGTGAGGAGGTGGAAATGCACAGACACGCCGCACAGCTGCTCGCTGAAGCCGTGCACCGACAGCATGCCGCCCGCCGCTGCAGCCATGGCCGCCTGCAGCTGTTTGCAGCTTCCGACAGCCGCTTGCTGCTCCCAGCAGCCTTACAGCTCCCTGCAGCCTCCTGCAGTTGCTTGCAACCAACCAAAGACTTCCTGCGGCTCTTTGCTGCTCCCTGCAGCCTCTTGGGTTTTCTACAACTTCCTGCAGTAGCTTGCAACCAAAGATCTTATAGCAGCTTGCAACTCTGTAACCAAAGATCCTATAGGATCTTCGCTTGTCACTTCCTGCAGCCGCTTGCATCTCCTTGCAGCCTTTGCAGCATTCCCCCTGTGCAAACCTGCCCCGGGCCAGCGCTGCAGCGCCTGTCAATCACAATCCCCGGGTCAATGCTTGCAAACTGGCTGCAAAACATTGACTTCTCCAACTTCAACCCCAATTGCATCCCCTCTCTCCCCACCCCCAACCCTGGTAGTTGTACTAGTTTCACTGTCATTGTGTAGGAAGGAACTGCAGGTGCCGGTTTACACCGAAGATAGGGTCAGGCTGAACCTTCTGAATTTTGTAGTCAGCAGGGCAGTACTCTGCATATAGAAACATAGAAAATAGGTGCAGGAGTAGGCCATTCGGCCCTTCGAACCAAAGATCCTATAGCAGAGATCTTTGCTTCGAACCATTCAATATGATCATGGCTGATCATCCAAATCAGTATCTTGTACCTGCCTTCTATCCATACCCCCTAATCCCTTCAGCCACAAGGGCCACATCTAACTCCCTCTTAAATATAGCCAATGAACTGGCCTCCACTACATTCTGTGGCAGAGAATTCCAGAGATTCACCACTCTCTATCGCCAACTTCGACAATTTTTACATTTTTTATCAAGCCAATTAACCTGCGCGCTTTGGAGTGTGGGAGGAAACCGAAGATCTCTGAGAAAACCCACGCAGATTAAGGGGAGAGCGTACAAACTCCATACAGACAGCACCCGTAGTCGGGATCGAACCCGGGTCTCTGGCGCTGCATTTTGTTGTAAGGCCACCGTGACAGCATCTCTGTAGAACATTGATAGGTGACGTTTCACAGAGTGCTGGAGTAACTCAGCCAGTCAGCCAGCATGTCTGGAGAATAGACAATTGGTGCAGGAGTAGGCCATTCGGCCCTTCGAGCCAGCACTGCCATTCAATGTGATCATGGCTGATCATCCCCAATCAGTACCCCGTTCCTGCCTTCTCCCCATATCCCCTGACTCCGCTATCTTTAAGAGCCCTATCTAGCTCTCTGTTGAAAGCATCCAGAGAACCTGCCTCCACCGCCCTCTGAGGCAGAGAATTCCACAGACTCACAACTCTCTGTGAGAAAAAGTGATTCCTCGTCTCCGTTCTAAATGGCTTACCCCTTATTCTTAAACTGTGGCCCCTGGTCTGGACTCCCCCAACATGGCGAACATGTTTCCTGCCTCTAGCATGTCCCAACCCTTAACAATCTTATATGTTTCAATGAGACACCCTCTCATCCTTCTAAACTCCAGGGTATACAAGCCCAGCCGCTCCATTCCATCAACATATGACAATCCCGCCATCCCGGGAATTAGCCTTGTGAACCTACGCTGCACTCCCTCAATAGCAAGAATGTCCTTCCTCAAATTAGGGGACCAAAACTGCACACAATACTTCAGGTGTGGTCTCGCTAGGGCCCTGTACAACTGCAGAAGGACCTGTTTGCTCCTATACTCAACTTCTTGTTATAAAGGCCAACATGCCATTCGCTTTCTTCACTGCCTGCTGTACCTGCATCCCTCTTCCCTGGCCCGGCGCCCACTTGCGGAGTCTGCGCCCGGCATGTATCTTGCCTATTCGTCACCATGGTCGGTGTACCGGCCTCCAGTCTCACATCAGCCGTCTCACAGATCTCTGGTGCTCCGACAGTGCCCGGTCTCACAGTCTTCGCCGGCGAAGGATGGAGATGCGAACTTGTGTGCGGGTCGCATTTGTAAACCTACCCTTAGATACGGGGTCTATGCTTCTTCTTGCATATGGCGTGCAAAGCCTAAAGTTGTAGGACAACTTGTTCTATTTGATCTTATTTGATTGTGCATGCCCGGTTGATTGCATTTGTCGAAACAGGGCGGACCACGTGAAGGTTGCAATCTCCCACCCTAGGGGACTATGCTTAACCTGCACAAGTGTTGAAGTGACTGCCTATTCTTATGGACGCCAGTTAAACGATTAGATGTACTCATGGTGCGGGGACTCCAGGAGTCCAGCCAAGAATGAGGCGGAAACGAGTTGTCTGAACGAAAAGGGTGTTTATTACTGTCACTGTGCGGCTTCCAACTCCAACCCCTTGACCGGGCGTGACCCGACCTTAATTACCCCGGTTCAGATCCCATGACCCAACGCCTCCCACTCTGAGACGCTCAACTCCTCCCTCCTGAGCCGAGGGTTCGCTACCCATGGCTAGCCACCAGGTACCGCCCCACACTCACATATATATTCGTAGTAACGTTATTTTCTTAAAGAGGAAAGATGCAGATGTGCTCTAGCTATATGTTCACCAATACTAACACACATATGTTACACTCCATTTAGATCCATAATCCAGTCCGGGCAGTAGTACTAGGGCCCCTCTCGGTCATGACTGACCATGGGTGATGCATCCTAGTTTGCAGGTGATGTGTGGTCGGATGCAAGCCTGGGCGATGTCATATGAAGGACAGGCTGTTGGCCATGCAGCACGTCCCCCCTCTCCACATCGCTGATCGATCCAAAGGACCGTTACAGTTTGGCACCAGCGCTGTCGCAGGAAGGAGCTGCCAACGACAAACTGCCTTAGGGACTCCGGATTTTTCTTGAGGTTTACTCCTGGAGCCTTTTCCATGACTGGATATGGCCACAAGGCAGTGGAGGTTTTAAATAAGAGTTGTCCCTCTCCTAGATGGATTGCCTTCCCAGGCTGACGAGCCCCATCAGCCCGAGACTCGTGGGGGCAGGAGCGTCTACCTTCCCGTACAGGTCTATAGCACCTGCTCACAGCCTTTTACCTTATAGTCACCATTTATACTAACGCTCCCAGGCACTAGCGGTCAGTTGAGATGCAGTTACAGTGACGTCAACATGTTGTATAACTTTATTATATGCCAATAAACTTGTTGGATCATTACTTGGAATATAGCTCTACATGGTGTCAGAGTTTCCATACCCATTCTGCTCCCAGTTTATAGGTATGTTACAAAACTCAACTTCAGCGGCGCTGCAGTTCTGCCACTTGCCGTGTGCGCGATTTTGGCGCCTTTGAGGGGGGGCGGGGTTAAAACGCGTTTTTTCCTACCTTGTCCTGGATTATATATTGTTGGGAGTGCAAGCTTTTCCTTAAGAATTGTTCCGACGGAATTTCCGTGTATTTTTTTTTTTAATCGCCCGACAAGTTCAGCGCTGGAATAATTTTAAAATCAGCTTCTAAAGCCGTCAACGCCGACAACGAGGCCGGATTTCAGGTACGGGACAGGTAAAGGGAAGCCGTTTATTTTATGTATAAAAGTGCTCCTTAACATGGCTTTAATTCACATTTTACGTTGCGAAACGGTGATTTTTTCCCCATACGAACCGGCAGTATTTTTCCTGACGATATGGTGTTTAAATTCACCACGACGTTCCAATGGATCGCATTCCAGAAAAACTCACTCGCAAGATGATTTAAATGGCCATTAATTTACAGGTATTAAACATTAAATTCCTTCCATTTGGCCTATAAATCCATGACAATGAGATTTTAAAATTATGTTATATTGTGAATTATTGTGCAAATGTTATTTGGACACTTAGGCTATTTAAAAATGGTCATCTATTCTTAAGAAATTGATAGATGTTTAGATCTAGTCATTGAATTTTATAATTAGCTACAATTAGGTAACCAACTAATTATATGCTTTAATTTCGTCATCTAAGTAAGATTGTTTCACATTTATTTCAGAATGCTTCAATCCACAATAACTGAATATTTCTTTCAGTTCTCTTAATTTTTAATAAAGTTATGGGCTTTTGACTGTCCTCGGTCAAAGCTTTTGAGTTAAGTCAATGAAAAAGCAATAAGGAACCAGATGCTTATTTCCGAGTATGAAAATGACCATAACCTTTTTAATACTGAAGATATGAAAGTGAATTAGGTGTCGAATTAAACTTCTTTTTATGCTTTATCGGATGGGATAAATTACAGACTTGATTTTTAAAATCTCAAAATTTTGTAACATTGCTACCACAAGGCAGTGGAGGTTTTAAATCAGTTTTCCCTCTCCTAGATGGACTGCCTTCCCAGGCTGACGAGCCCCATCTGCCCAAGACTCGTGGGGGCGGTAGCGTCTACCTTCCCGTGCAGGTCTATAGCACCTGCCCACTCGCCTTTTACCTTATAGTCACCATTTATACTAACGCTCCCAGACACTAGCGGTCAGTCGAGATGCAGTTACAGTGACGTCAACATGTTGCCTAACTTTATTATATGCCAATAAACTTGTTGGATCATTACTTGGAGTATGTGTCAATAGCTCTACATGGTGTCAAGAGTTACGAGACCCATTCTGCTCCCAGTTTATAGCGGGTTTCCATTCTTTTAATTCCCCAGTAATTTTTTTCCCCTCCTTCCCACTTTATTATGGCTCAATCGTTTAAGAACCCTGACCCCCCTGGTTTTCGATGCTGACCTTGATGAGCGTTGGCGGAATTTCGAAAGGGATTTCAATGTCTACACTCGGGTTCCCGAGCTGAACGGTCGAAGGGCCGAACGTCCTCCTCCTGCACCGATCTGCCATGTGTCTATGCATATGCGCCGATCTTCCATGTGTCTATGCATATGCACCGGTCTTCCATGTGTCTATGCATATGCGCCGGAGGTGAGAGAATGGACGTTTGACAATCAATTAAACCCTTCACTTAATGCGGGCGGCGACCACTGCGCGTGCGCGAGGCGGTGGGCGGGGATCACTGCGCGTGCGCGCGGCGGGAGGGCGAGGGAGCGCGAGGCCGCGTCACCGCCGTTTGAATGGCGCTGGCGGTTGGGCGCGCGGCCCCTCCCCCTCCCCCTCATCATCGCCATCGGCGGCTGCCTCCTCGCTGCGCTGATGGCGGCCACACCCGGCCCTCGTGGTGGAGCGCAGTATCCCTCCGGACACCGCCTGCCGGCAGGTGAGACATCGCCTGCGTTTTGCGCCGCCCCCGGACCAGACACCCCCCTCCCTCCCCAGACTAGACAACCCCCTTCCCCCTGACTAGACAACCCCCCCCCCCCCCCCAGACCAGACACCCGGCCCTCCTTCCCGGACCAGACACCCCCCTCCCTCCCCAGACTAGACAACCCCTTTCCCTCACCCCCCTCCCTCCCCAGACCAGACACCCCCCAACCCCCCAGACAGACAGACACCCCCCCCCCCAGACCAGCAGACAACCCCCCCCCCAGACCAGACAACCCTCCCCAGACTAGACAACCCCTTCCCCGGACCCCCAGACCCCCCTGAGACAACTCCCCCCCCCCCCCCAGACCAGATACCCTGCCCCTCCCCAGACTAGACACCCCTTTCCCCAGACCAGACCCCCCCCCCCCCCCCCCCGACCAGACACAACACCCCCCCATCCCAGACTAGACATCCCCCAGACACCCCCCCCCCCCCCACCAGACACCCCCCCAAACCTGTCACCCCCCAAACTGGGACGGCTTGGTCAACACTCGCTCGTGCCTTGACTAGATAGAGCTTTTAAAGCTCGCGAAGTCAAGGGATATGGGGAAAAAGTAGGAACTGGGTACTGTGTGTGGATGATCAGCCATGAGTTTTTCATTCCTGTCTTCTCCCCATAAGCTCTCTCTTGAAAGCATACAGAGAATTGGCCTCCACTGCCTTCTGAGGCAGAGAATTCCACAGATTCACAACCCTCTATGTGAAAAAGTTTTTCCTCATCTCTGTACAAAATGGCTTACCCCTTATTCTTGACACCATTCAGATAATCAGCCATGGATTATCAGCCATGATCACAGTGAATGGTGGTGCTGGCTCGAAGGGCCGAATGGCACCTATTGTCTATTGTCAAGTCAAGTCAAGTCAAGTTTATTTGTCACATACGAGATGTGCAGTGAAATGAAAGTGGCAATGCTCGCGGACTTTTGTACAACAAACAACAAAACAACCAAACAAATTATAAACACAATCATAACACACATATTCTTTTACATAATAAATAATGGAAGGAAAAACGTTCTGTAGAGTTAGTCCCTGATGAGATAGGCGTTTACAGTCCGAATTGCCTCTGGGAAGAAACTCCTTCTCAACCTCTCCGTTCTCACCGCATGGCAACGGAGGCGTTTGCCTGACCGTAGCAGCTGGAACAGTCCGTTGCAGGGGTGGAAGGGGTCTCCCATGATTTTGTTTGCTCTGGAGTTGCACCTCCTGTTGTATAGTTCCTGCAGGGGGGTGAGTGAAGTTCCCATAGTGCGTTCGGCCGAACGCACTACTCTCTGCAGAGCCTTCTTGTCCTTGGCAGAGCAATTCCCAAACCAGATGGTAATGTTCCCGGACAAGATGCTTTCCACCGCCGCTGCGTAGAAGCACTGGAGGATCCTCGGAGACACTCTGAATTTCCTCAATTGCCTGAGGTGGTAAAGGCGCTGCCTTGCCTTACTCACGAGTGCGGAGGCGTGTGATGCCCATGTCATATCCTCAGAGATGTGGACTCCCAGATATTTAAAACAGTTCACCCTATCCACAGGATCCCCATTTATCCTCAATGGAGTGTACGTCCTCGGATGATGTGCCCTCCTAAAGTCCATGATCAGCTCCTTCGTTTTTTTGATGTTCAAGAGGAGGCTGTTATCCTGACACCAGAGTGCTAGATCAGCCACCTCCTCCCGGTAGGCCTTCTCATCGTTGTCTGAGATCAGGCCCACCACCACAGTGTCATCAGCAAACTTAATTATTGAATTGGAGCTGAACCTAGCCACACAGTCATGTGTGTACAGGGAGTACAATAGGGGGCTGAGGACACAACCCTGGGGCGATCCTGTGCTCAGGGTGAGGGACTCCAGTATGTACCTCAGTCAAGATAGCTACCTAGTTATCCAGTATGTAGCTCAGTCTAGATGGATACCTGGTTATCTATTATGTAGCTCAGTCTAGCTAGCTACCTAGCTGTCCAGATATGTAGTGTTCAAGAAGGAACTGCAGATGCTGGAAGATCGAAGGTACACAAAAATGCTGGAGAAACTCAGCGTGTGCAGCAGCATCTGTACATATCCAGATATGTAACTCAGTCTAGCTATCTACCTAGTTATCCAGTAAGTAACCATCCAGCTAGATATCTAGCTATCCAATATGTAGCTATCTAGCTAGCTGCCTAGTTATCCAGTTTGTAGCTCAGTCTGGTATTTAGCTCAGTTTAGCTAGCTATCTTGCTAGACACAAAATGCTGGAGAAACTCAGCAATTGAGGCATCATCTATGGAGAGAAGGAATTGGTGATGTTTCGGGTTGAGACCCTTCTTCAGACTGATGTCGGGAGGGGGTTGGACAAAGAAAGAAAGTGAGCGGAGACAGTGGGACTAGTGGGAGGACTGGGAAGGGTGAGGGGATGGAGAGAGAGAGCAAAGGCTACCTGAAGTTAGAGAAGTCAACTTTCATACCGCTGGGGAGTAAACTACCCAAGCGAAATATTAGGTGCTGTTCGTCCAATTTGCACTGGGCTTCACTGACAATGGAGGAGGCCCAGGGCAGAAAGGTCAGATTGGAAATGTGAGGGGGGAGTTGTAGTGCTGGGTCACTGTCTATGACGCATCTGCGCCCAGGAAACTTCTTCCGTCTCCGCCGCATCTGCATCCAGGAAACCAATGATTTCCATCCTGCACTCAAATTCACTTGGACCATCCCCGACATCTCCCTACCGTTTCTAGATCTCACCGTCTCCATCACAGGAAACAGACTATTGACCGATATTCACTATAAACCTACTGATTCCCACAGCTATCTGGACTACACTTCTTCCCACCCTTCTTCTTGTAAAGACTCTATCCCCTACTCCAAATTCTTCCGTCTACGCCGCATCTGCGCCCAGGACGAGATGTTCCATACTTGGGCTTCGGAGATGTCCTCATGCTTTAGGGAACGGGGATGCCCCTCTTCCATTATAGATGAGGCTCTCACTGGGGTCTCCTCGATATCCTGCAGCTCCGCTCTGTTCCCCCTCCCCCATTTGTAAGATGGACAGGGTCCCCCTTGTCCTCGCCTTCCTCCCCATCAGCCATCACATACAGCACATAATCCTCCAACATTTTTGCCATCTCCAAATAGATCCCACTACTGGCCATATCTTCCCATCTCCACCCATTTCTGCTTTCCGCAGAGACCGTTCCCTCCGTAACATCCTTGTCAACTCGTCCCTTCCCACCGAAACCACCCCCCTCCCCAGTAACTTTCCCCTGCAACTGCAGGAGATGCACACCTGTCCCTTTACCTCCCCCCTCGACTCCATCCAAGGACCCATACAGTCTTTCCAAGTGATGCAGAGGTTCACTTGCACCTCCTCCAACTTCATCTACTGCATCCGCTGTTCCAGTTGTCAACTTCTCTAATTCGGCGAGACCAAGGGCAGGCTCGGGGATAATTTCGTTGAACACCTCCGCTCAGTCCGTCTTAGCCAAGCTGATCTCCCGATGGCCCAGCACTAACTCCCCCTCCCATTCCCAATCTGACCTTTCTGTCCTGGGCCTCCCCCATTGTCAGAGTGAAGCCCAGCGCAAATTGGAGAAACAGCACCTCGTATTTCGCTTATGAAGTTTACACCCCAGTGGTAAGAAAGTTGACTACAATAACTTCAGGTAGCCCTTGCTCTATCTCTCCTTCCCCATCCCAGTCCTCCCACTGTCTCCGCCCACTTTCTACTTTGTCCTACCCCCTCCGTCTGAAGAAGGGTCTCGACCCGAAACTTCGCCAATTCCTTCTCTCCATAGATGCTGCCTCACCCGCTGAGTTTCTCCAGCATTTTGTATCTACCTTCGATTTTATCAGCATCTACAGTTCTTTCTTAAACTTGCTATCTTACTATGCAGTATGTAGCCATCTAGCTAGCTACATAGTTATCCGGTATGTAGCTCAGTCCAGCTAGCCATCTAGCTATCCAGTATGTAGCCTTCTAGCTTGCTATCTAGCTATCCTGTTTGTAGTGCAGTCTAGCTAGCTACCTAGTTATCCAGTATGTAGCTCAGTCTAGCTAGATACCCAGCTATCCAGTATGTGGCTCAGTCTTGCTAGCTATCTAGCTATCCAGTACGTAGCCATCTAGCCTGCTACCTAGTTATACTATGTAGCCAGTTAGCTACCTAGCTAGCCAGGTGAGTAGCTCAGTCTAGCTATCTACCGAGCTATCCAGTATGTAGCTCAGTCCAGATACCTGCCTAGTTATCCAGTATGCAGTCATCTATCTAGCTATCCAGTATGTAGCTCAGTTTAGCTAGCCATCTAGCTATCCAGTATATAGCCATCTAGCTGTCCAGTATGTAGCTCAGTCTAAGGTAGACAAAAATGCTGGAGAAACTCAGCGGGTAAGGCAGCATCATGGAACGAAGGAAATAGGCCAAAACCCTATTTTGGGCCAAAACCCTTCTTCAGACTGATATGAGGGTGGGTGGGGTGGGGGGGGGGGAGAAGAAAGGAAGAGGAGGAGCCAGTGGGCTGAGGGAGAGCTGAGAAGTGGAGGAGAAAGTAGGGACTACCTGAAATTGGCGAATATTGGCGAAATGTTCATACCACTGGGGTGCAAACTGCCCAAGCGAAATATGAGGTGCTGCTCCTCCAATTTACAGTGGTCCTCACTGGCCATGGAGGAGGCTCAGGACAGAAAGGTCGGATTCGGAATGGGAGGGGGAGTTGAAGTGCTGAGCCACCGGGTTGGTTATTACGAACCAATAACAGGTTGGTTATTACGAACCAAGCGGAGGTGTTGGGCGAAACGATCGCCAAGCCTGCGCTTGGTCTCACTGATGTAGAGCAGCTGACATCTAGCTAGCTATCTAGCTATCCAGTATGTTGCTCAATCTAGCTAGCGATCTAGCTATCTATATCTAGTGTGTAGTTCAGTCTAGCCAGCTACCTAGTTATCCCCTCACCCCCCATTTACTGGTGCCCTCCCCTCACCCCCCATTTACTGGTGCCCTCCCCTAATTCCCCCATTTACTGGTGCCCTCCCCTCATCCCCCACTTACTGGTGCCCTCCCCTAATTCCCCCATTTACTGGTGCCCTCCCCTCACCTCCCATTTACTGGTGCCCTCCCCTCATCCCCCACTTACTGGTGCCCTCCCCTAATTCCCCCATTTACTACCTGATCCTTACATCCTTAAACACACATATGCAAGTGAGGAACTGAGGCAACAGTAAATGGGGAATCTTCTCTCTGTCCCAACATGACCGTAGTCCTCCTACTAGTTTCACTATTGTCCTGCCGAGTTTCAACCTTTTCCACAGCTAGCAATGGACCATTGTGGGCTCCACCTTTCTTTGGTCGTTGGTGTTGACTTTGATTTGTTCTTTTCACACCTTTTAATCCATTTGTTCTTTTCGTATCTCGCGTTTCAATCTCCCCTGACTCTCAATCTGAAGAGTCCCAATAGGAAACGTCACCTATCCATGTTTTCCACAGATGCTGCCTGACCCGCTGAGTTACTCCAGCATTCTGTGTCTATATAAACTAAATCTCAATAGACAATAGGTGCATTCTGGACTCCCCCAACATCGGGAACATGTTTCCTGCCTCTGGCGTGTCCAAACCCTTAACAATCTTATATGTTTCAATGAGATCCCTATCATCCTTTTAAACTCCAGAGTGTACAAGCCCAGCTGCCCCATTCTATCAGCATATGACAGTCCCGCCATCCCGAGAATTAACCTCGTAAGCCTACGCTGCACTCCCTCAATAGCAAGAAAGTCCTTCCTCAAATTAGGAGACCAAAACTGCACACAATACTCCGGGTGTGGTCTCACTAGGGCTCTGTACAACTGCAGAAGGACCTCTTTGCTCCTATACTCGATTCCTCTTGTTATAAAGTCCAACATGCCATTCGCTTTCTGCTGTACCTGCATGCTTACTTTCATAGACTGACGAACAAGGACCCCCAGATCCCGTTGTACTTCCCCTTTTCCCAACCTGACGCCATTTAGATAGTAATCTGCCTTCCTGTTTTTGCAACCAAAGTAGATAACCTAACATTTATCTGCATTAGACTTCATCTGCCATGCATCTGCCCATTCCCCCAACCTGTCCAAGTCACCCTGCACTCTCATAGCATCCTCCTCACTCCTCACAGTTCACACTGCCACCCAGCTTTGTGTCATCTGCAAATTTGCTAATGTTACTTTTAATCCCTTCATCCAAATCATTGATGTATATTGTAAATAGCTGCGGCCCCAGCACTGAGCCTTGCGGTACCCCACTAGTCACTGCCTGCCATTCTGAAAGGGACTCGTTAATCCCTACTCTTTGTTTCCTGTCTGTCAACCACTTCTCTATCCATGTCAGCACTCTACCCACAATACCATATGCCCACTAATCTCCTATGTGGGACCTTATCAAATGTCTGAAAGTCCAGGTACACTATATCCACTGGCTCTCCCTTGTCCATTTTCCTAGTTACATCTTCAAAAAATTCCAGAAGATTAGTCAACCATGAATAGTCAACCTGCGACTCCATCATCAAGTTCACTGACGACACCACTGTTGTGGGGCGTATCACTGATGGGGATTAGTCAGAATATAGAAGGGAGATCGAGCAACTGTCCATATGGTGCCAGCGCAATAACCTGGCCCTCAACACCAGCAAAACCAAGGAACTCATTGTGGACTTTGGAAGGAGTAGGAGGGGGACCCACAGCCCCATTTATATCGACGGGTCGATGGTTGAAAGGGTCAAGAACTTCAAATTCCTGGGCGTGCACATCTCTGAAGATCTTTCGTGGTCCGAGAACACTAACGCAATTATCAAAAAAGCTCATCAGCGCGTCTACTTCCTGAGAAGATTACGGAGAGTCAGATTGTCAAGGAAGACTCTCTCTAACTTCTAAAGGTGCACAGTGGAGAGCATGCTGACCGATTGCATCGTGGCTTGGTTCGGCAATTTGAGCGCCCTGGAGAGGAAAAGACTACAAAAAGTAGTAAACACTGCCTAGTCCATCATCGGCTCTGACCTTCCTTCCATCAAGGGGATTTATCGCAGTCGCTGCCTCAAAAAGGCTGGCAGTATCATCAAAGACCCACACCATCCTGGCCACACACTCATCTCCCTGCTACCTTCAGGTAGAAGGTACAGGAGCCTGAAGACTGCAACAACCAGGTTCAGGAATAGCTACTTCCCCACAGCTATCAGGCTATTAAACCTGGCTCGGACAAAACTCTGATTATTAAAAACCACTTTCTGCTATTTGCACTTTATCAGTTTATTTATTCATGTGTGTATATATTTATATCATGCTATATATACACATTTATCTGTTTTGTAGTAAATGCCTACTATTTTCTGTGTGCTTAAGCAAAGCAAGAATTTCATTGTCCTATACAGGGACACATGACAATAAACTCTTTTTCCCTTCGTAAATCCATGCTGACTCAGATCGACCCTGTTACTGCTATCCAAATGTTCGGCTATCTCATCTTTTATAATTGACTCCAGCATCTTCTCCACCACCGATGTCAAGCTAACTGGTCTATAATTCCCTATTTTCTCTCTCCTGCCTTTCTTAAAAAGTGGGATAACATTAGCTACCCTCCAATCCACAGGAACCGATCCTGAGTCTATAGAACATTGGAAAATGATCACCAATGCATCCACGATTTCTAGAGCCACTTCCTTAAGTACCCTGGGATGCAGACCATCAGGCCCTGGGGATTTATCAGCCTCAACCTGGGTAAATTTCACCCACCCAGGGGGTAAATTTGTTGATTCTGGATTTGTGCTGTTTTTTTCTCATTGACTGACTGTGTTTGGTTCTGGTTCACCGGTATCTGTTCATCATTAGTTGTTCATAAATAAGTGAAATAACATTGATATGTGCTATTGAAGTTGCCTGGGGTAAACGGGACAAAAAGGTTGGGAAACCTCTGAACTAAATGATTGTTCTTTTAAACCATGAACCCTCTGTCTATAGCAAGTGACTGAAAGCAACTGAATCTGGTGTAAACTACAAACTCACTTTGTTGAGTTCTTGCTATTTGTGGTTTACAACTTCCCTAGCAGCAAAAAAACACAGGATAAGGGAATAACGTTCACTGCAAAGTCCAATCAAGCAAGGATAGACCGAGGGTCACTAATGAGGTAGATAGTAGTTCAGGACTGCTTTCTGGTAGTGGTGGGATGGTTCAGTTGCCTGATAACAGCTGGGAAGAAACTGTCCCTAAATCTGTGGGTGTGTGCGTTCTCACACTTCTGTACCTCTTGCCCGACGGGAGAGGGGAGAAGAGGCAGTGGCCGGGGTGTGCCTCGTCCTTGATTGTGCTGCTGGCCGTGAGGTGTAGATGGAGGGGGCAGAAGCTTTGTAAAGTTCACTTGTGGCTTTGAGGTCAGGATTTACAGACTGGGGATTTACGAATTTCCGATGATTTCACTTTCAATTTGATTTTGTTCGCAGTGATCACTTCGTGTCAGAGTGACAGTCGTGACAGAATCTCTGGAGTTACAAACAGGCATTGTACGGTACGTGCGTTTAATGTTGATAAATTGTAATGTTACTTTAGTGTTCATGTGCTTCAGCTATTTGTTTACTTTAGTTTTCTTCCGTTCAGTTTAATCCAGTTTAGTTCAGTTCATAGAGTCACAGACTGATAGTGTGGAAACAGACCCTTTGGCCCAACTCACCCCACACCGTCTAACATGTCCCAGCTACACTTTAGTCCCACTTGCCTGGACTTGGTCCATATCGCTCTAAACCTGTCCTATCCATGTACTGTTGAACTGCTTCTTAAACATTGGGATAGTCCCAACCTCAACTACCTCCTCCGGCAGCTTGTTCCATACACCCACCCTTTATTGTGAAAAAGTTACCCCTCAGATACCTATTAAATCTTTTCCCCTTCACCTTGAACCCATGTCCTCTGGTCCTCGATTCCCCTACTCTGGGCAAGAGACTCTGTGTATCTACCCGATCTATTCCTCTCATGATTTTATACACCTCTTTAAGATCACCCCTCATCCTCCTGCACTCCATGGAATAGAGACCCAGCCTGCTCAACCTCTCCCTGTAGCTCACACCCTCTAGTCCTGGCAACATCCTCGTAAATCTTTTCTGGACCGTTTCCAGCTTGACAACATCTTCCCGATAACATGGTGCCCAGAACTGAACATAATATGCTAACTGCAGTCGCACCAACTTCAGTTTAGTCTAATTCAGTTTACTTCAGTTAGTTCAGTTACTGTAAGTTCAGGTTAGTTTTGTTTATTGTCATGTGTATCAAGGTACAGTAAAAGGCTCTTGTTGCGTGCTAATCAGACAGTTGGAGAGTGCAGAGAAGAACTTACCGACGGGCTGCGTGGCCAGAATGCTTCCCGATGGGCTGCGGTTGTGGGCTGGGAATGCAGCCGGAGGCCTTTATTGAAACGCCGCGGTCTCGATACCTCCCGGATCGCCGCGTAGAAGTCGGGGCCCGGCCGGGGCCCTCGTAAGTAGAAGCTTGAGTCGGGCGATACCCGGCTGAATTACTCCAGCACTCTGTGAAACGTCACCTATCCATGTTTTCCAGAGATGCTGCCTGACCCACTGAGTTACTCCAGCACTCTGTGAAACGTCACCTATCCATGTTTTCCAGAGATGCTGCCTGACCCACTGAGTTACTCCAGCACTCTGTGAAACGTCACCTATCCATGTTCTCCACAGATGCTGCCTGACCCGCTGAGTTACTCCAGCACTGCGATACATCACCTATCCAAGTTCTCCGGAAATGCTGCCTGACCCGCTGAGTTACCGCAGCGTCTATCTTGTGTCTTTGTGTCTATCTTGGGTACATGAATAAGACATGTTTGGATTGGATTGGATTGGATTGGATTCAATTTTATTGTCATTGCACTTTTCAGTACAACAAAATGGTTTAGCCTGCAGTTATAGCATAGAATAAATAACAAAACAAACACTCAACACAGTTTAAAGTCCCAAAGTCATTGTCTCTTCCCTCCTTGCTCTCCCTCTGCGCTGAGGCAATCCAGGCCTCCGATGTTGTGACCCCGCCGGGTGATGGTGTTCAAGTCCCGCGGCTGAATCCGAGCTCCGCAAACGGGCCGGTTCAAACTCCGCGGCCCGGGGCGTTCGAAGCTGCCGCCCTCCAGTCCGGCAGACGCAGCTGTTGGTGCGGGAGCTCCGGAAAAACAGGTCACCAACCTGTGAGCTCCCGACAATGTCGTCCACTGGCCGCGGCCAAGCCTCCGAGGCTCCAGTCGGGTCGGAAGTTGGGTCGCCCCGCAACCACAGCCCCGAAGTCGGCCACCCTCGTGTTGGTAAGTCCTGGCTCTGCCTCCGGAGCCTCGAGGTCGGTTGCAGTTGGAGGCCGCCAGCTCCACGATAGGCCTCAGCGCAGACGGACCTGGAGGATACGGCAGGAAACGTCGCAACCCCCCCCCCCCCCCCCCCCCCCCCAGAAGAAGAGTAAAAAAAATGTTACAAAAAAAAAATGTTACACCCACCCCCCCACAACTAAATAAACCGAAATAAACTGTAACACGGGATAAGAGAATACAAAAAAAAGAAAAGACAAACGGACTGCACGCGAGCCGCAGCTGCAAGGCAGCTCCGCCACTTCCGGAGGTTTAGAGGGATATGGGTGAAATGCAGTCAGGTGGGACTAGTGTAGCTGTGACATGTTGGCCGGTGTGGGCAAGTTGCGCGGAGGGGCCTGATTCCACACTGTATCCATGTGACTCCATGTGTATAGGAATAGTGCACTGAGTCAGTATTAAGTATAAAGGGAGTTTAAAATAAAAAACAGATACATTTGGAGGTTTTCTTATTTTTATTATCCATTGTTTTGAAAATATATACATATAAACCACATAAAAAGTACATAAATAGTGGTAAATTTCAAATACAATCATGAGATGGGCTCTCGTTAGAAATACACAATGTGACAATTCCCAACCACATTCACGGCTTCTGAGAACATAAACTAGAAATGCCTGAACATTCAATAATATGGCAGATGTTTGAATTCAAGTTGATTAGTTTAGTTTAGTTTAGGGATACAGCACGGAAACAGGCCCTTCGGCCCACCGAACAGCAATCCCCGCACATTAACACTACCCTACACATACTGGGGACAATTTACTTTCATACCAAGCCAATTAACCTACCAACCTGCACGTCTTTGAAGTGTGGGAGGAAACCAAAGATCTCAGAGAAAACCCACGCAGGTCATGGGGAGAACGTACAAACTCCGTAAAGACAACACCCGTAGTCGGGATCGAACCTGGGTTTCTGGCGCTGTGAGGCAGCAAGTCTACTGCTGCGCCATCGTGCCCCCCAAATAATTCCTGAACAATCTGTACTCATAAAAGCATACAGTGTGGAAACAGGTCCTTCGGCCCTTCAAGCCAGCACCGCCATTCAATGTGATCATGGCTGATCATCCACAATCAATACCCCGTTCCTGCCTTCACCCTATATCCCCCGACTCCGCTATCTTTAAGAGCCCTATCTAGCTCTCTCTTAAAGGTATCCAGAGAACCGGCCTCCACCGCCCTCTGATGCAGAAAATTCCACAGACTCATAACTCAGTGTGAGAAAAAGTGTTTCCTCGTCTCCGTTCTAAAGGGCTTACCCCTTATTCTTAAACTGTGGGCCCTATTTCTGGACTCCCCCCAACATCGGGAACATGTTTCCTGCCTCTAGCGTGTCCAAACCCTTAATAATCTTATATGTTTTAATAAGATCCCCTCTCAAACTTCTAAACTCCAGAGTGTACAAGCCCAACCACTCCATTGTTAGAAACTTGAGCAACAATATTAATGCTGGAGCACTAGCTCCTTGTGTCTCATGTATTACATTATTTTTTAACTGATCGCTTGATTATCATTGTACAAATTAATACTTAACTGCAAATTAAACAACAAAATGGAAATAATATAAATTGGCGTGATAAAACTCACTTATTTAATTAACACTGCAGAAAGTTGAAGCAAAAGTGTCCAAAACAATAATCTTTCCTTTTGTACCAGTGCTCCATAACAACGCAGGCATCTCTTTTGCTGTTCCCATCATTAAAAATGTAGAAAAGTACTGGAGTAGGTTGGAAATCTCAGAACCTGAGGTGATGTTTCATTGCAGGTACAGGGGTCTACGTAAAGCCTTACCTATTAAAAAAAAACAAACCTATACCATGTTGGTCCATAAGATATAGGAGCAGAATGAGGCCATTCGGCCCATCAAGTCTACTCCATCATCCAATCATGGTTAATCTATCTTGCCCTCTCAACCACATTCCTTCCCCTATGCCTTCTCCCCATACCCAGTCACCCTTTCTGTTTGACTTTTAGAGATACAGTGCGGAAACAGGCCCTTCGGCCCACCGAGTCCGCAACTCCCTGCGATCATCCTGTACACGAGCACTATCCTACACACACACACACACAGGACAATTTACAATTTTTACCCAAGCCAATTAACTTACAACATGTTGAAAAATATTCTTCGACCAAAAATTGGTCCCCATGGAGAAAATCGATACTTTTGAAGTCGCAGGTGTAGTTGTAGTGGGGTCGCCATGTCGTTGTAGGTAGTCGAGGTAGTCGTAGGTAGTTTTTGTTAATTGACTTTGCTGACTGGTCATTTTCATTGGCTCATTGGGGAAAAAATGTAAGCAGTAGTTTTCAGAACCAAGGATAACTGGCCGGTAATGTTAAATGTCTGCCGAACTTCACAGCTGTGTATCTCTGGCTTTTTAAAAGATGTCTGGATTCTTAAAAGTGTCTCCACTCCTACCCCCCCCCCCCCCCCCCCCTCTCCCACCTTCTCCCCTCCCCCCCTCTTTTAGGACTTACCGTACACTGTGCTAGACGTCTTAACCTTCCTGTTCATCGGGGTGTGTGCCTGTCGTATCACCTTGGCTTTGCACCGTGTGAATTGCAGACCCCGCTTTCCCTGGCCCCCGCATTTGCGATGTGTGTGTGTATGTGTGTGTGGGTTGCACTCTGACACTCGCCGTTCCCGGTTTTTCAGTGAGTGCCGCGAACTAGACATTCACCGGCAGTCCGCTGAAAAATCGCCCAAGTGGGACAGGCCCTTAACGCTGTAAGGCAGCAGCTCTACCCGCTGCGCCACCAATAGGAACCTGTGTAGCAACTTTTTATGTTACACATTATTACACGTTACACCGCTGCGACAGTGTGGCGCAATTTCCCGCATAAAAAGACGAAGACAGCAATGCATTGAAACGGGATGAAAGTTAGGAGCATTTCTGAAGGTGGAGGACGAGGTCTGACCTTTCGCAACTGAGGAGGGCTTGAACCACTTTACCAAGAGTGGCGCCTTTGAAGCCTTCTTTCATCTGCCATTTGTGCAGCATCTTATAGACTTTCTCCTTCAGTCCATCCCTCTCGTAGTCATGGTCGATTTCATCGATCTCGGGCTCGCGGAAGCCGAGTTTACGGGCGCACTGTTTCCAATCCTTGCCCAGCTCCCCTCGCAAGAGGTCCAAGTGAGATTCCGTGACGGGACGACCATCTGAAACTGGGGAGAAAGAGGAACGTCAGAGGCACCCTCTCCAACAGCGCTCAACAAAGTGGAAACATGGAAACATAGAAAATAGGTGCAGGAATAGGCCATTCGGCCCTTCGAGCCTTTACCGCCATTCAATATGATCATGGCTGATCATCCAACTCAGTGTCCCATCCCTGCCTTCTCTCCATACACCCTGATCCCTTTAGCCACAAGGGCCACATCTAACTCCCTCTTAAATATAGCCAATGAACTGCCCTCAACTACCTTCTGTGGCAGAGAATTCCACAGATTCACCACTCTCTGTGTAAAAAATGATTTTCTCATCTCGGTCCTAAAAGACATCCCTCTTATCCTTAAACTGTGACCCTAGTTCTGGACTTCCCCAACATCGGGAATAATCTTCCTGCATCTAGCCTGTCCAACCCCTTAAGAATTTTGTAAGTTTCTATAAGAGCCCCCCTCAATCTTCTGAATTCTAGCGTGTACAAGCTGAGTCTATCCAGTCTTTCTTCACATGAAAGTCCTGCCATCCCAGGAATCAGTCTGGTGAACCTTCTCTGTACTCCCTCTATGGCAAGAATGTCTTTCCTCAGATTAGGAGACCAAAACTGTACGCAATACTCCAAGTGTGGTCTCACCAAGACCCTGTACAACTGCAGTAGAACCTCCCTGCTCTTATACTCAAATCTTTTTGCTATGAATGCTAACATACCATTTGCTTTCTTCACTGCCTGCTGCACCTGCATTCCTACTTTCAATGACTGGTGTACCATGACACCCAGGTCTTGTTGCATCAACCCCTTTTCCTAATTGGCTACCATTCAGATAATAGTCTACTTTCCTGTTTTTGCCACCAAAGTGGATAACCTCACTTTTATCCACATTATACTGCATCTGCCATGCATTCGCCCACTCACCCAACCTATCCAAGTCACCTTGCAGCCTCCTAGCATCCTCCTCACAGCTAACACTGCCCCCAGCTTCATGTCATTCCTCAAACTTGGAGATGTTACATTCAATTCCCTCATCCAGATCATTAATATATATTGTAAATAGCTGGGGTCCCAGCACTGACCCTTGCGGTACCCCACTAGTAACTACCTGCCATTCTGAAAAGGACCCGTTTACTCCTACTCTTTGCTTCCTGTCTGCCAGCCAGTTCTCTATCCACATCAATACTGAACCCCCAATACCGTGTGCTTTAAGTTTGTATACTGATCTCTTATGTAGGACCTTGTCGAAAGCCTTCTGAAAGTCTGGAGAACAGCTAACGCCGATAAACACAAAAAGCTGGTGTAACACCGCCCTCTGAGACAGAGAATTCCATAGATTCACAACTCTCTGTGAGAAAAAGTGTTTCCTCATCTCCGTTCTAAATGACTTACCCCTTATTCTTAAACTGTGGCCCCTGGTTCTGGACTCCCCCAACATCGGGAACATGTTTGCTGCCTCTAGTGTGTCCAAACGCTTAATAATCTTATATGTTTCAATAAGATCCCCTCCCATCCTTCCCAACTCCAGAGTGTACAAGCCCAGCCGCTCCATTCTCTCAGCATATGACAGTCCCACCATCCCGGGAATTTACCTTGTAAACCTTCACTGCACTCCCTCAATAGCAAGAATGTCCTTCCTCAAATTAGGGGACCAAAACTGCACACAATACTCCAAGTGTGGTCTCACTAGGGCCCTGTACAACTGCAGAAGGACCTCTTTGCTCCTATACTCAAATCCTCTTGTTATGAAGGCCAATATGCCATTCGCTTTCTTCACTGCCTGCTGTACCTGCATGCTTACTTTAATTGACGGATGAACAAGGATCCCCAGATCCTATTGTACTTCCCCTTTTCCCAACTTGACACCATTTAGATAGTAATCTGCCTTCCTGTTTTTGCTACCAAAGTGGATAACCTCACAATTATCCACATTAAACTGCATCTGCCATGCATCTGCCCATTCACCCAACCTGTCCAAGTCACCCTGCATTCTCATAGCATCCTCCTCACAGTTCACACTGCCACCCAGCTTTTGTCATCTGCAAATTTGCTAATGTTACTTTGAATCCCTTCATCCAAATCATTGATGTATATTGTAAATGTCGGAGATGGTCCAAGTGAATTTGAGTGCAGGATGGAAATTAGTGGTGTCTTGGGCGCAGTTACAATAACAAAGATAGTAGACAGTTGATGTTCTGGTTCCTCACCAAGTTTCATTTCTCACCAACAGAGCTACCCCACCTCCTCTGCCCACCACCTATCTGTATTTTCGATAGGACGTATACCCTTGAATATTCAGTTCCCAACCGTGGCCCTCTTGCAGCCATGTCTCTGTAATTCCCACATCATACTTGCCAATTTCTAACTGAGCCTCAAGCTCGTCTACTTTATTTCTTATACTTCGCGCATTGACGTTTCACAGAGTGCTGGAGTAACTCAGTGGGTGAGGCAGCATCTCTGGGGAACATGGATAGGTGACGTTTCACAGAGTGCTGGAGTAACTCAGCGGGTCAGGCAGCATCTCTGGAGAACATGGATAGGTGACGTTTCGGGTCGAGACCCTTATTCAGACTGAGAGTCAGGGGAAAGGGAAACGAGAGATAGAGACGGTGATATCGAACAGATGAATGAAAGATATGCAAAAAGCAACGATGATCAAGGAAAGGTGGAGCCCACAATGATGCAATGTTGGCTGCAGGCAAGGTGATAACGAGTTATACAGGTGGCGAAACTCAACAGGACAAGTTACCATGTTATAGGAAAGATGCTGTCAAGATGGAAAGGGAAAATGTACGTAAGAATAATTCTCATAGATACAGCATGGAAACAGGCCCTTCCCCTCTTATCTTAAAGATATGTCCTCTGCTTTCTCTGAACCATCCTATCACAACTAGAGAGTAGTCCTGAGCTACTGTCTACCTCGTTGGAGACCCTCGGACAATCTTTGATCGGACTTCACTGGACTATCTTGCACTCAAATTGTTCATGTTATTCCCTTTAATCTGAGTCAGTACACTGTGGACAGCTTGATTGTAATCACGTGTTGTCTTTTCGCTGAGTGCTTGGCACGCAAGAAAGGCTTTTCACTGTACCTCGGTACACGAGACAATAAACTAAACTCAACGAGTGGCATGGTGTCGTAGCGGTAGAGTTGCTGCATTACAGTACCGGAGTCCTGAGTTCCATCCTGACTACGGGTGCTGTCTGTACGGAATTTGTACATTACCTCCGTGACCGGGTGGGTTTTCTCTGAGATCTTCAGTTTATTCCCACGCTCCAATGGCGTACCGGTTAATTGGCTTGGTATAAATGTAAATTGTCCCTCGAGTGTGTAGGGTAGTGTTAATGTGCGGGCATCGCTGGTCGGTGTGGATTCGGTGGGCCGAAGGGCCTGTTTCAGCGCTGTATCTCTAAACTAAACTAATCTCTTGATTCCCTTTCTCTGGGTAAAAGATTCTGTGCAGTCACCCGATCTTTTCCTCTCATGATTATATACGCATATTAATTAATCCATACCAATAAACAGAGACACAATGCTGGAGTAACTCAGTGGGACAGGCAACATCTCTGGTGAGAAGGAATGGGTGACGTTTCGGGTCGAGACCCTCCAGCAGACTGAGATTCAGGGGAAGGGGAAACGAGAGATATAAACGGTGATGTGGAGGAGATATAGAACAAATGAATGAAAAATAAACAAAAGAATAACAAAGTTAAAGGCCTGTCCCACGAGCATGCGACCTGCATGTGGCAAGCGCGACCTAAAGGGCCGGTCCCACCACGTGGTCCTAACGTGGTCGCTTGAGCCGCATGGCATGCGGCAAGCGCGACCAAAACAGAAGCGGGACCCATGCGGAGGTCGAGTGAGCGACACAGCGTCGAGGCGGCTGTGGGCCGGCAGGCCGTTGCCGGGCTGAATTTTTAAACACGGTCAGTTTTTTGGAGCCCCGCGCGATGTTGGAAACCAGCTCCGCTCAACTCCATACGGCTCCGGCGATCGAAGTGGGTGACCGGCCCCGCGAGGCCATACGGCTCAAGCGACATGCTTGCTGCATGCAAGCGCATGCTGGTGGGACCGGCCCTTTAGGTCGCGCTTGCCGCATGCAGGTCGCATGCTCGTGGGACAGGCCCTTTACTTTTCAATAAACTGTTCATTGTTTTATTTGACGTCAAAAACGTTGTCTTACCCAAATTCTGCTGAAGATGAGCGTTAGCTGTCTGCCTGGGCGGCTTGACGCCTTTATGTTTTTTTTTGTTGGTGACCTTTTTTTCAACGTACATAGTGTTATTGTCACCAATCTGAACACTCCTGGTGTGGGACAAGCAGATGCTGTGCTGGCTTTCTACAGAATGGGAGATAACAAACAGCAGAAGATTTACAAAATAGGCAAAGAGTGCTGGAGTAACACAGGGGGTCAGCAAGCATCTCAGGTGAACATGGATAGGCGACGTTTCGGGTCGAGACCCTTCTTCAGATTGAGAGTCAGAGGAGAGGAAGACACAGAGATAAGGAAGGGTAAGGTGTGAAAATGAGAGATCAAAAGAGATGCGGCTGAAGGAGAATGTGAAATAGATCATTGTTAGCTAGGATAAGGTGACAACAAAGCAAACAGATAAAATGTAATCGGGGACAGTCAGACTGGTGGGAGAAATGGGAAGGAGGAGGGAATGGAGGGAGGACAAGCAAGTCTTACTTGAAGTTAGAGAAGTCAATGTTCATACCGTTGGGGTGTAAGCTGCCCCAGTGAAATATGAGGCACTGTTCCTCCGATTTGTGCTAGGCCTCACTCTGGCAATGGAGGAGGCCCAGGACAGAAAGGTCAGTGTAGGAATGGGAGGGGGAGTTAAAGGGTTTAGCAACTGGAAGTTCAGGTTTTACGAGGCTGTTGCCAGGACACGAGGGCTTGAGCTACAGGGAGAGGTTAGGACTTTATGACTGAGATGAATTTATAGTGTCATATAAAATCATGAGGGGATTACATAGGGTGGATGCACAGTTGATTTTACCCAAGGTAGGTGAATCAAGAACCAGAGGACACAGGTTTAAGGTGAGAGGGGAAAGAGTTAACAGAAAGTTCCTCCAGGGATTTGATGGCACTGGGCCTGTACTCGCTGGAGTTTAGAAGGAGGAGGGACCTCATTGAAACTTACCAAATAGTGAAAGGCCTGGATAGAGTGGATGTGGAGAGGATGTTTCCACTAGTGGGAGAGTCTACGACCAGATGTCACAGCCTCAGTATAAAAGGACGTTCCTTTTGGAAGGAGATGAGGAGGAATTTCTTTAGTCAGAGGGTGGTGAATCTGTGGAATTGATTGCTATAGAATGCTGTGCAGGCCAAGTCAATGGATATTTTTAAGGCAGAGATATATAATTCTTAATTAAGGCGGGTGTCAGGGGTTATGGGGAGAAGGCAGGAGAATGGGGTTAAAAGGGAGAGATAGATCAGCCATGATTGAATGGCAGAGTAGACCTGATGGGCTGAATGACTCCAATAACATGAACATAAACTTATGAAGAAGGGTCTCGATCTGAAATGTCACTTATCCATGTTCTCCAGAGATGCTGCCTGACCCGTTGAGTTACTCCAGCACTCTGTCACCTATCCCTGACCCTGACCCGCTGAGTTACTGCAGCACTCCGTGTCATCATTTAGTGTTTGGTTTGTAGTTTTAGTTTTAAAGAACAGAAATCCGCCATTCGGCCCACTGAGCCCGTGTCGACCAGCGATCACCCGCGGAGGGAATTGCACAGTTGACGTACAGGTCAGGACCCTCCTTCAGACTTCTTCTGATGACGGGTCTCGACCCGAAATGTCATCTGTCCATTTAGACAGGTACATGGATAGGAAAGGTTTAAAGGGATATGAGCCAACAGGATCAGCTTACCCCGTGCTTACTAGCACTATCCTATACACACTAGAACCAATTAACTATTTTTTTACCGAAACCAATTAACCTACAAACCTGTACGTCTTTGGAGTGTGGGAGAAAACCGGAGCACCCGGAGAAAACCCACCCAGGTTACGGGGAGAAAGTTCAATGTCTTCAACACGGAGAGTTAGTGTAAGAACTCTCTGAAGAAACCAACCCTTAGTTTAGTTTAGTTTAGAGAGATGCAGTGCGGAAACAGGCCCTTCGGCCCGCCGGGTCCGTGCCAACCTGCGATCCCCATTCATTAACACCATCCTACACCCACCAGGGACAACGTTTTTACATTTTCCAAACCAATTAACCTACAAACCTGTACGTCTTTGGAGTGTGGAGGATCTAGGAGAACGCCCGCGCAGGTCACTGAGAGAACGTACAAACTCCGTACAGACAGAACCCGTAGTCAGGATCGAACCCGGGTCTCCGGCGCTGCATTCGCTGTAAGGCAGCAACTCTACCGCTGCGCCACCGTGACCTTACCTTGGCCAAAATTCTTCAGGTTGCTCGGTTCCGTCTGGCTGACAGGACTCCGGATATAATTCCCAACGTAGATATCAGATACACTTTGAGTTCCTGACATTGGAAGGAAATAAGATAAAAGAAACATTTGGAACGAGTTGTAAATCAGCCTTTACGAATGCCGGTGTAGACTCGATGGGCCGAATGGCCTAATCCTGCCTCTGTAACTTTATCAACCTTATGAACTATTGAACCTTTTAAATATTAAAGATGCACGGAAGTTTGTAAGGAGAGTATGGAGGCATAGTGATCCATAGAGACAAAATGCTCGAGTAACTCAGCGGGTCAGGCAGCATCTGCGGAGAACATGGATAGGTGACGCTTTGGGTCGAGACCCTTCTTCAGACTGAGAGTCAGGTGAGTTACTCCTGCATTTTGTGCCTATCTTCAGTTTTAACCAGCATCTGCAGTTCCTTCCAACACATGGGTTTAGTTTAGTTCACAGATGCAGCGCCCAAATAGGGCCTTTGGCCCACCAAGTCCACACCGACCAGCGATCCCTGCAGATTAACACTATCCTAAGCCCGGCACAATTTTTACATTTACACCAAGCCAAATTAATCAGCAAATTTGCACATGTTTGGAGTGTGGGAGAAATCCGAAGATATCGTAGAAAACCCACGATGTAACGGGGAGAACGTACAAACTCCGTGCAGACAGCACACGTAGTCAGGTTTGAACCCAGGTCTCTGGCGCTGTGATGCAGCGACTCTACCGCTGAGCCACTGTAACAAATGGTGTACTCTGGGTAGCACATTACCTCCCCACGGGTAGACACAAAATGCTGGACCCTTCTCCTCGACCCAAAACGTCGCCCATTCCTTCTCTCCAGAGATGCTGCCGCACCTGCTGAGTTACTCCACCATTTTGTGTCTACCTTCGATTTAAACCAGCTTCTACAATTCTTTCTTACTCACCACCCCATGGGTATTGATTCCAGGTACCGAGCTGTGCTTTCGATGAGGCATTGGTCTCCGGAGTGGGAACGAGAGCTGGTGTCTGTAGAGCAGGGGATCTGTAGTCCACGAGGTACCCCGGGTAACTGTGCTTGCTCGGGTGCTGGAAGTTGGTCTCCTCCTTGATGAGCCGCGAGAGGTCGGCCGAGGGGTGGTGGGAGGTGTACAGGTCCTCGTTGGGTTCTGCCCTAGGCAGGCCTGTGGCCACGGCAGGGTAAGAGCTGCCGAAGGCCGGCTCGTTGGAGACCCGCTTGCTCCGCTCCTTCATCAACTCGTCCCGGATGCCTTCTAGCCGGTTGGCCGCTGCCAACGAGACGCCTGGCCGGCTGCCCGCCGCCAACGAGGCATCTAGCCGGCTGCCCGTCTTGTGGTACCTCAGCTCCTCCCCAAGCTTCCTCCTCACTTGCTCGTCCTCCCTGCTCTCGCACGAGCTGTCCTGCTGGTTCTCGACCGGCTGGCTCAACCCGCTGGCGTTGAAGGAGCCCTCCAGCAAGTGACCGTTCGCAGATGCCACTTGTGAGCTGTGCAGTGAAAACGGGTCGTCTGCAATGAAAACGGTACACGTTACAGTCACGCATTCATACAGTGAGTGATAGGAACAGGATGAGGCTCTATAAGGCGCTGGTCAGGCCGCATTTGAACTATTGTGAGCAATTGTGGGCCCCATATCCGAGGATGGATATGCTGGCTCCGGACAGGGTCCAGAGGAAGTTTACAAGAATGATTCCAGGAATGAGGTCATAAGGAATAGAAGTAGAATTAGGCCATTCGACCCATCAAGTCTACTCCGCCGTTCAATCATGGCTGATCTACCTCTTCCTCCTAACCCCATTCTGCCTTCCCCCATAACCCCCGACACCGTACTAATCAAGAATCTATCTATCTCTGCCTTAAAAGTATCCACTGACTTGGCCTCCACCGCCGTCTGTGGCAATGAATCTCACAGATTCACCACCCTCTGATTAAATAAATTCCTCCTCATTTCCTTCCTAAAGGAACGATCTTTAATTCTGAGGCTGTGCCCTCTGGTCCTAGACTCTCCCACTAGTGGAAACATCCTCTCCACGTCCACTTTATCCAGGCCTTTCACTATTCGGTAAGTTTCAATGAGGTGTCCCCTCATCCTTCTAAACTCCAGCGTGTACCTGTTTTTTGTATTCTAGTCTTTTTTACCACCAATTCCACTCGCAAATTATCTTCTTGGGAATCTTACACCAGCACTCGCAAATCCCTTTGCAGCTCCAATTTATGGATTTTGTAACCATTTAGAAAATTGTCTACTCCTATATTTCGTCACCTATCCCTTTTCTCCAGAGATGCTGCCTGACCCGCTGAGTTACTCCAGCACTCTGTGAAACGTCACCTATCCATGTTCTCCACAGATGCTGCCTGACCCGTTGAGTTACTCCAGCTTTTTGTGTCTGTCCTCCCTTCCATTGACTCCATCTGCACCTCACGCTGCCTCGGCAAGGCTAGCAGCATAATCAAGGACCAGCCCCACCCCCGCCACTCCTTCTTCTCCCCTCTCCCATCAGCCAAGAGGTACCGAAGTGTGAAAACGCACACCTCCAGATTCAGGGACAGTTTCTTCCCAGCTGTTATTTGGCAACTGAACCATCCTACCACAAGAGAGCGGTCCTGAACTACTATCTACCTCATTGATGACCCTTGGACTAACTAGGATCAGACTTTACTGGACAAAACCTTGTGCATGTTATTCCCTTTAACATAGTAATCATGTATTGTCTTGCCGCTGACTTGTCAACAAAAATTTTGCACTGTACCTCGTTACACGTGACAATAAACTGAACTCAAACCATCTACACTAGTCCCACCTGCCTGCACTTGGTCCATATCCCTCTAAACCTGCCTATCCATGTACCTGTCTAAATGTTTCTTAAACGTTGGGACAGTCCCAGCCGCAACTACCTCCTCTGGCAGCTCGTTCCATACACCCACCACCCTTTGTGTGAAAATGTTTCCCCTCGGATTCCTATTAAATCAAGAAATTATAATTATGCATTATGTTTATATTTTACACACAACTACAATTATAAATTATGCAGGTCCTATCACAACATTATAAACGAGCTGCCGGAGGAGGTAGTTGAGGCTGGGACTATCCCAACATTTAAGAAACAGTTAGATAGGTACATGTATAGGACAGGTTTAGAGGGATATGGGGCAAACGCAGGCAGGTGGGACTAGTGTAACTGGGACATTTTGGTCGGTGTGGGCAAGTTGGGCCGAAGGGACTGTTTCCACGCTGTGTCACTCTGTGACTACACTAGTCCCACTGCACATGCCCCAACACTATCCTACACACTAGGGACAATTTTTCAATTTACAGAAACTAATTAACTTACAAACTTGTACGTCTTTAGAGTGCGGGAGGAAACCGGAGCACCCGGAGAAAAACCAACGCGGTCATGGAGAAAAAGTGCAAACTCTGTACAGACAGCACCCGTAGTCGGGATCGAACCCGGGTCTCCGGCGCTGCATTTGCTGTAAGGCAGCAACTCTACCACTGCACCACCGTGATCTTCCCAACTTCTATACTCAATACTTTGACTGATGAAGGCCAATGTGCTGAAGGCCTTCTTGACCGCCCTTTCTACCTGTAACTCCACTTCAAAGGAACTTTCTACCTGCACTCCAAGAACCCTCTGCTCTACAACACTTCCCAGAGCCCTGCCATTCACTGTGTAGGTCCTGCCCTTGTTAGACTTCCCAAAATGCAACACCTCATATCTCTCTGTATTAAATTCCATCAACCATTCCTCAGCCCACCTGGCCAATTGATCCAGATCCTGCTGCAACCATCTTCACTATCTGCAAAACCACCCACTTCTGTATTTTCTGCAAAACATGTATATTCTCATCCAAATCATTGATGTAGATGACGAATAGCAACGGGCCCAGTACCAAACCCTGAGGCACATCACTTGTCACCGACCACCAGTCCGAGAAGTAACCTTCCACCATCACCCTCTGCTTCCTTCCATGAAGCCAATTTTCTATCCATTCAGCTATCTCACCTTGGATCCCATAGGATCTAACGTTCCAGATTAGTCTACCATACGGAACCTTGATGAATGCTTTGTTGAAGTTAGTCAGTCTGCTCCACCAGAGGGCGATGGAGCTCACAAGTCCAACAATGCACTCCTCAACTTTATTGAAGGTAAACACAGAGTGCTGGAGTAACTCAGCGGGTCAGGCAGCATCTGTGGAGAACATGGATAAGTGACATTTCACAGAGTGCTGGAGAAACTCAGCGGGTCAGGCAGCATCTCTGGATAGAAGAAAGGGGTGACGTTTCAGGTCAAGACCCTTTGTTTAGACCCTTCTGAAGAAGTGTCACCCATTCCTGCTCTCCAGAGATGTCCCGCTGAGCCACTCCAGTATTTGTGTCCATCTTCGGTGTAAACCAGCATCTGTAGTTCCTTCCTACACATTTATGGAATGGAATACTTCATTGTCACATGTGAGATTCTTTGCTTGCATAGAAACATAGAAAATAGGCGCAGTAGGCCATTCGGCCCTTTGAGCCGGCACCGCCATTCTTTATGATCTTGGCTGATCATCCAAAATCAGCACCTCGTTCCTGCTTTCTCCCCATATCCCTTGATTCCTTTAGACCTAGGAGCGAAATCTAAAGGGCCTGTCCCATTTGGCATTTTTATCGGTGACTAACGTATCAGGTCACTGAAAAATACGCGGCGTGATGATGTATGACATGCGGTGTTTTGCTCAAGTGTCGCAACATTTTTTTTGTCGTAGCTGAATTTTGAAATGTTCAAAATCTTTTGGCGACACTGATATGACGCTGGCAGCCGCCGAAAAATCACCAAGTGAGACAGGCCCTTAAATCTCTCTTGAAAACAAAACAAATTAGTTTTGTACCCAATGTATACAAATAGCGGCGCTGACAAAGTTGCAAAGATGCTCCTCGATTTACGATGCTTCGATTTACGATATTTCGACTTTACGATCGGCAAATGCCGGGCAATGGTAGCAAGCCGCACGTCACTTACAGTCACGTGATGGCGATGTATTAAATGCGTTTTCCACTTGCGATACTCTCGATTTATGATGGGTTTAACGGAAGGTAACCACCATGGTAGGTGGAGGAGCAGCTATAGTTATCAAAGTGAACTGGTGTTGTACTGACATACCTCTGGTTGGGGTGTCTGGCATCAGCCCGACACAATCCACCTGCAGAGACGTCATCCGTTTCACTAGTTGTCTGGACGCAGTCGGCGTCTCCTGGGTCAGTTCCTGAAGTAGGTGAAAGGACAGAACCGTGAGAAGCCCCGCGAGGTGCACAGCGGCCTGCAGCGGCCCCCATTTTAAAAAGCAACCCATCACTTTTCTATCCAGAGAGTTGTGAATCAGAGAGTGTCTCTGAGTATCCTCCAGTGCTTCTACTCAGCGGCTATGGAAAGCATTTTATCTAGAAACATCACAATCTGGTTTGGGAACAGCTCTGCCCAGGACAAGAAGGCTCTGCAGAGAGTAGTGCGTTCGGCCAAACGCACTATGGGAACTACACTCGCCCCCCTGCAGGAACTATACATCAGAAGGTGCAAATCCAGAGCCAACAAGAGCATGGGGGACCTCTACCACACCAGCAACAGACTGTTCCAGCTGCCATGGTCAGGCAAACGCCTCCGTTGCCATGCTGTGAAAACAGAGAGGTTGAGAAGGAGTTTCTTCCCAGAGGCCATCAGGACTGTCAACTCCTATCTCACCAGGGACTAACTTACTGTACCAATTTACTGTTGTGTGGTGTCTTTCAAAATTGCTGTTTTTTCTTTTTTTTTCTCCCACAAATATGTAATTAGTGATTCTGTTCTATTCTGTTTTGTTGTTGTTTTTGTTGGGGTTTTTTGCACAATCCGCAAGCATTGCCACTTTTCATTTCACTACAATATGCGTATGTGACGAATAAACTTGACATGACTTGATAAACTTGACTTGATCTGTGGAATTCTCTGCCTCAGAAGGTAGTGGAGGCCAATTCTCTGGAGGCTTTCAAGAGAGAGTTAGATAGAGCTCTAAAGAAGCGGAGTCAAGGGATATGGGGTGAAGGCAGGAACGGGGTACTGATTGTAGATGATCAGCCATGATCACAGTGAATGGCTGGAAGGGCGGAATGTCCTATTCCTGCACCTATGTCTATTGTACAGCAGACAGTGAAGAAAGCGAATGGCATGTTGAATGAATGAATGAATGAATCTCTTTATTGTCATTGCACATGGTACAACGAAATTTAAAAGTTAATCCCATGGTGCGATTCACAAGAGCAGTTTAAATATATAAGATAAGGTAAAAATACATACATATAATAACAAAATTAAAAAATTACAGATAAATAACAATAGCAGCTGAGGTAGAGCCATTGTTGAATGCGAGTGTTATTTCTTATTTTGCATTATTAAGTTCACGTACGGCTATGGGGTAGAAGCTGTCTCTGAGTGTGTTTGTGCGAGTTTTGAAAGACCAGTACCGTCTGCCAGAATGCAGCAGGTGGAACAGGTTGTGTCCAGGGTGGGAAGGGTCCTTCAGGATGTTGGCTGCCCTGCCAAGGCAGCGAGAGCTGAAGATGTCCTTCAGGGAGGGCAGTGGGCAGCCAGTGATTTTTTGTGCGGTGTTGACCTTCAAAACAAGAGAAGTTGAGTATAGGAGCAAAGAGGTCCTTCTGCAGTTGTGCAGGGCCCTAGTGAGACCACACTTGGAGGATTGTGTGCAGTTTTGGTACCCTAATTTGAGGAAGGACATTCTTGCTATTGAGGAAGTGCAGCGTAGTTTCACAAGGTTAATTCCGGCATGGCGGGACTGTCATATGTGAGAGAATGGAGTAGCTGGGCTTGTACACTCTGGTGTTTAGAAGGATGAGAGGTGATCTTATTGAAACATGTAAGATTATTAATGGGTTTGGACACGCTAGTGGCAGGAAACATGTTCCTGATGTTGGGGGGAGCCCAGAACCAAGGCCACAGCTTAAGAATAAGGGGTATGCCATTTAGAATGAATATGAGGAAACACCTTTTCACACAGTTGTGAGTTGTGAGTCTGTGGAATTCTCTGCCTCAGAGGGCGGTAGAGGCCGGTTCTCTGGATACTTTCAAGAGAGAGCTTGATAGAGCTCTTAAAGATAGCAGAGTCAGGGGATATGCGTAGAAGGCAGGAACGGGGTACTGATTATGGTTGATCAGCCATGATCACATTGAATGGCGGTGCTGGGCCGAAGGGCCGAATGGCCTACTCCTGCACCTATTGTCTAATGTCTATTCCCAGCTTTGTGACCCCCACCCACATCTCTTTTCCAGCTTTCTCACCCCTACACCATCAGTCTGAAGTGTCCCACCACAAAACATCATAGAAACATAGAAAATAGGTGCAGGAGTAGGCCATTCAACACGATCATGGCTGATCATCCAAAATTAGTCCCCCATTCCTGCTTTCTCCCCATATTCCTTGATTCCTTTAGCCCCAAGAGCTAAATATACTCTCTCTTGAAAACATCCAGTGAATTGGCCTCCACTGCCTTCTGTGGGAGAGAATTCCACAGACTGGGTGCAAAAGAATTTCCTCATCTAAGTCATAAATGGCCTACCCCTTATTCTGAAACTGTGGCCCCTGGCTCTGGACTCCCCCAATATTGCAGGGCTGCCAACTCCCACGCTTTGAGCGTGAGAATCACGCCCTCAAGCAAACTCTCACGCCCTCACGCTGATCAGAAATTTCTCGCGCTCTGTGGTGAGAAATTCTGTGATCAACAAAAATTTCAGAACTCAGATAAACTGCATGGTCCGCGGGTGTTGGAGAGCCGGGGCTGAGGGAGGGATGGAAGCAGCGGGCGGATACAGATGCGGGGAGCCGGGGCTGGTGAGTTTGCGGGGCTGACGAGTATTTGCGCGGCTAGCGAGTCGCTCGCTGCAGCTTCAGCCATGGAGCACTCCGGACAGTGCGAGTGTCCCGGGCTGTCGGAGGCGTCGGAAGCGCCGCTGCCGCGAGAGTCTCTGTGCCGAAGGGACACTCTCAAAGGGAGGTGCGGAGAGAGAGAGGGGAAGGAGACAGGGAGACAGGGGGGGGGGGGAGAGAGAGAGGGGGGGTGAGAGGGGGAGAAAGAGGGGGGGGGGGGGGGGGAATGGAGAGAGAGAAGGAGAGGGGGGAAAGAGGTAGGGGAGTGAGAGGGGGGGGTGAGGTGGGAGAGGGGGAGAGAGAGAGGGGGTGAGTGGGAAGGAAGAGGGAAGAGAGAGAGGGGAAGAGAGGGGTAGGAAAGAATGGGAGAGAGGGGGAAGAGAAACGGGTGGTAAAAGGGGGGGAAAGAGAGAGATGGGGGGCAAAGAGAAAGAGGAGATAGAGACAGGAGAAAGAGAGAGGGGAGAGACAGGATGTGAGATGAGGAAAGAGAGAGAGAGGGGGGGAAGTGAGAGGTGAGAGGAGAGACAGGGGCAGTGTGTATGGAGAGGGGAGAGGGGGAGATAGGGAGGGAGAAAGAAAGAGGGTGAAGCGGGGGGGAGAGAGAAAGGGGGAGGGAGAGAAGAAAGAGAGGGGGGGGAAGAGAGGGGGAGAGAGAGTTAGTGGAAAGAGAGAGAGAGGGGAGAGAGAGAGGGGAGAGAGAGAAGGGAGGAGCGAGATAGAGAGAGAGGGGGAGAGAGCTGAGGGAGAGATATAGCAGGTGGCAGAGAGAGAGGGGAGAGAGAGAGAGGGGACGAGAGTGAGGGGGACGGAGAGAGAGGGGAAGAGAGGGGGGGAGAGGGGGAGGGGAGAGGGGGGAGAGACAAGGGAGAGAGGGGTGGGAGGAGAGATAGAGAGGGGAGAGAGAGAGAGAGGGGAAAGAGAGATGGAGGGGAGAGATAGAGGGGGGAGAGAGGGGAGGGTTGAGAGGAGAGAGAGTGCATCCTTCGAGCCAGCACCGCCGTTCATTGCGATCATGGCTGATCTTCCCCAACCCGTGCCTGCCTTCTCTTAAATGGCCTCCCCTTTTTTCTAAGACTGTGGCCCCTGGTTCTGGACTCGCCCAACATTGGGAACATTTTTCCTGCATCTAGCTTGTCCAATCCTTTTATAATTTGATATGTTTCTATAAGATCCCCCCCTCATCCTTCTAAACTCCAGCGAATACAAGCCCAGTCTTTTCAATCTTTCCTCATATGACAGTCCCGCCATCCCAGGGATCAATCTCATGAACCGACGCTGCACTGCCTCAATCACAAGGATGTCCTTCCTCACATTAGGAGACCAAAACTGTACACAATACTCCAGATGTGGTCTTACCAGAGCCCTGTACAAACTGCAGAAGAACCTCTTTACTCCGATACTGAAATCCTCTTGCCACCATTCCATTAGCTTTCTTCACTGCCTGCTGTACCTGCACGCCAACTTTCAGTGACCGGTGTACAAGGATGCCCAGGTCTCGCTGTACCTGCACCTATCACTGATGAACCCTATTCTCCTGCCTTCTTCCCCTACAAGCCCTGATCCTCTTACCAATCACTAATGTATCAATCTCCACCTTATTAAAAAAAATCTATTGACCTGGCCTCCACAGCCTTCTGCGGCAATGAATTCCACATCTAATCGCCAGTCATACCCTGTACAATACAATTGTCCACTGTTTTAAATATCTACTCCAACAGCAGATTTCTCTTAGTTTAGTTTAGAGATACAGCTCCGAAACAGGACCTTCAGCCCGCGGGGTCCGCAATGACCAGCGATCACCCCGTACATTAGCACTATCCTACACACACAAGGGACAATGTATGATTTACCGAAGCCAATTAACCGACAAACCTGTACGTTTTAGTTTTAGAGGTACAGCGCGGAAACAGGTCCTTTAGCCCACGTGGCAGAGAAATACACAGTATCACAACCCTCTGACTAAATACATTTCTCCTCATCTCCTTGGTGATCATTTTCCCATGTTCTTTCAATTCTGGATCAATTTCTGTGGATTGGAGGGTTGCGAATGTTATCGCACTTTTCAAGAAAGGAGGGAGAGAGAAAACGGGGAATTATAGACCAGTTAGCCTGACATCGGTGGTGGGGAAGATGCTGGAGTCAATTATAAATAATGAAATAGTCGAACATTTGGATAGCAGTAACAGGATCGGTCCGAGTCAGCATGGATTTACGAAGGGGAAATCATGCTTGACTAATCTTCTGGATTTTTTTTGAGGATGCAACTAGGAAAATGGACAAGGGAGAGCCAGTGGATGTAATGTACCTGGACTTTCAGAAAGCATTTGATAAGGTCCCACACAGGAGATTAGTGGGCAAAATTAGAGCACATGGTATTGGGGGTAGAGTGCTGACATGAATAGAAAATTGGTTGGAAGACAGGAAATAAAGAGAAGGGACCAACGGGTCCCTTTCAGAATGGCAGGCAGTGACTAGTGCTCGGTACCGCAAGGCTCTGTGCTGGGATCGCAGCTATTTACAATATACATCAATGATTTAGATGAAGGGATTAAAAGTAACATTAGCAAATTTGCTGTTGACACAAAGCTGGATGGCAGTGTGAACTGTGAGGAGGATGTTATGAGAATGCAGGGTGACTTGGACAGATTGGGTGAGGGGGCAGATGCATGGCAGATGCAGTTTAACGTGGATAAATGTGAGGTTACCCACTTTGGTAGCAAAATCAGGAAGGCAAATTATTATCTAAATGGTGTCATGTTGGTAAAAGGTGAAGTACAACGGGATCTCGGGGTCCTTGTTCATCAGTCACGGAAAGTAAGACAATAGGTGCAGGAGTAGGCCATTCAGCCCTTCGAGCCAGCACCGCCATTCAATGCGATCATGGCTGATCATCCACAATCAGTACCCCGTTCCTGCCTTCTCCCCATATCCACTGACTCCGCTATCTTTAAGAGCCCTATCTAGCTCCCTCTTGAAAGTATCCAGAGAACCGGCCTCCACTGCCCTCTGAAGCAGAGAATTCCACAGACTCACAACTCTCTGTGAGAAAAAGTGTTTCCTCGTCTCCGTTCTAAATAGCTTACTCCTTATTCCTAAACTATGGCCCTTGTTTTTGGGCTCCCCCCAACATCGGGAACATGTTTCCTGAATAGCTTCTGGGCCCGCGATAAATGTGAGGTTATCCACTTTGGAGGCAAGAACGGGAAGTCAGATTATTATCTGAATGGTGGCAGGTTAGGAAAAGGGGAAGTACAACGGGATCTGGGTGTTCTAGTACATCATTCACTCAAAGTAATCATGCAGGTTCAGCAGGCAGTGAAGATAGCAATGGCATGTTGGCCTTTATAACAAGAGGAGTTGAGTATAGGAGCAAATAGGTCCTTCTGCAGTTGTACAGGGCCCTAGTGAGACCACACCTGGAGTATTGTGTGCAGTTTTGTTCTCCTAATTTGAGGAAGGACATTCTTTCTACAGAAGGAGTGCAGCATAGGTTTACAAGGTTAATTCCCCGGATGGCGGGACTGTCATATGCTGAGAGAATGGAGCGACTAGGCTTGTATTCACTGGAATTTAGGATGAGAGGGGATCTTATAGACAAATATAAAATTATTAAGGGTTTGGACACGCTAGAGGCAGGAAACGTGTTCCCGATGTTGGGGGTGTCCAGAACCAACAACCAGGGGCCACAGTTTAAGAATAAGGGGTAGGCCCTTTAGAACGGCGACGAGGAAACACTTTTTCTCAGAGAGTTGCGAATTTGTGGTAGTTTCTGCCTCATAGGGCAGTGGAGGCTGATTCCCTGCTTGCATTCAAAAGAGAGTTAGATAGAGCTCTTAGGGCTAGCGGAATCTAGTGTGGACGAATGATTCTACAGACAGTTCCAGGTTACCCACAATGACCAGAAAGTCACATTCCAGCAATTCAGCAAATACCCGCCTTTGGTAGACGACATCTCTTTTTGGAGAAGGCAGGAACAGGGTACTGATTGTGGATGATCAACCATTGAACGGCGGTGCTGGCTCAAAGGGCTGAATGGCCGACTCCTGCACCTATTGTCTATGTACATATCTATGTATCTATTAACGTCCTTTAATTCTGAGGCTGTGCCCTCTGGTCCTAGACCCTCCCACCAGTGGAAACATCCCCTCCACGTCCACTCTATCCCGGCCTTTCACTATTCGATAAAGTTTCAATGAGGTTCCCCCCTCATGCTTCTAAACTCCAGTGAGTACAGACCCAGTGCCGTCAACAGCTCTGGCTATCGCTGGCCACTGTGCCGCCCCTGATGATTGTATGGATGTGAGACTTTGCACTCTGGAGACAATACTTACTCTCAAACGTTCCACATCTTTATCAATAAACCTCTGAAAGTTTTGCTCATAAAATGGTTGGAATTGCAGGTTGCACTCTGAAACAGAAAGGCCCGATGTTTAATACTAGTAGTCATCACAGAGTGATACAGTGTGGAAACAGGCCCTTCGGCCCAACTTGCCCACACCGGCCAACATGCCCCAGCCACACTGGTTAACAACTGTTCGAGTTTAGTTTGGAGATACAGCGCGAAAACAGGCCCTTTGGCCCACCGTGAAGTGATCACGCCATTCACTAGCACTATCCTACATACACCAGATACAATTTACAATCTTTACTGAAGCCAATTAAACTACAAATCTGTACGTCTTTGGAAAGTGGGAGGAAACCAGAGCACACGGAGAAACAGGCCCTTCGGCCCAACTTGCCCACATGTCCCATCTACATTCGTCCCATTTGCCTGCATTTGGTCCATATCCCTCCAAATCTGTCCAAATATCTTTTAAAAGTTGCTATACTCTCTGCCACAAGTACCTCCTCTGGCAGTTCGTTCTGTACTCTGTGTGAAAAAATTGTCCCTCAGGTTCTTTAAATCTTTCCCCTCTCACCTGAAACCTATGTCGTCTGGTACTTGATTCCCCTACTCTGGGCAAGAGACTGGGTGTGCATTCATCTCCATCTATTCCCCTAGTTACTGTATACACCTTTATAAGGTCACCCCTCATCCCAGCCTGCACAACCTCTCCCCACAGCTCAGGCCCTCGAGCCCTGGCAACATCCTCGTAAATCGCAGTTCTCTTAGAATTCGGAAACACCACGGATATTACGAGGACACACACACACAGATCACCCCTCATCTACCTGCGCTCCATGGAATAAAGTCCCAGCCTGCTCAAACTGTCCCTGCAGCTCAGGCCCTCGAGTCCTAGCAACATCCTGGTAAAGGATCATAAGGTGATAAGCTCACAAGTTCACGTGATAGGAGTAGAATCAGGCCCATTGGCCTATCAAGTCTACTCCGCCATTCAACCACGGCTGATCTATCTTTCTCTCCTAACCCAATTCTCCTGCCTTCTCTCCATAACCTCTGCCACCCGTACCAATCAAGATTCCCCGACTTAAAAATATCCAATGCCTTGGCCTCCTTTATAGTTTAGTTTAGAGATGCAGCACGGAAACAGGTCCTTCGGCCTACCGAGTCCGCACCGACCAGCGATCCCCGCACACCAACACACACTGAGGACAGTTTACATATATATACCAAACCAATTAGCCTACAAACCTGTACGTTTCTGCAGTGTGGGAGGAATCCGGAGCACCCGGGGAAAACCCACCCGGTCACATGGAGAACGTGCAAACTCCGCCCAGACAGCACCCATAGTTGAGAATGAAGCTGGATCTCTGGCGCTGTAAGGAAGTAACTCTACCGCTGCGCCACTGGGCCATTGTCTGTTGCAATGAATTCCACAGATTCACCGCAGATCCTTGCTCCCTCAGCCTGGGTCTCCTTCTCAGGATAGTCACAGATTGATACAGCGTGGAAACAGGCCCTTCAACCCAACTTGCCCACACGGGCCAACATGTCCCATCTCCGGAGCGGCACGGTGGCGCAGCAGTAAAGATGCTGCCTGGCAGCTCTTGCAGCGCCAGAGACCAGGGTCGATCCCGACTATAGGTACGGAGTTTGCACTTTCTCCCTGTGAATAGCGTGGGTTTTCTCTGGGTGCTCCGGTTTCCTCCCACACTCCAAAGATGTATAGGTTTGTAGGTTAATTGGCCTGGTATAAGTGTAACTGGTCCCTCGTGTGTGTAGGGTAGTGTTAGTGTGCGGGGATCGCTGGTCGGCGTGGACCCGTGGGCCGAAGGGCCTGTTTCCGCGCTGTATCTCTAAACATAGAAACATAGAAAATAGGTGCAGGAGTAGGCCATTCGGCCCTTCGAGCCTGCACCGCCATTCAATATGATCATGGCTGATCATCCAACTCAGTATCCTGTACCTGCCTTCTCTCCATACCTTCTGATCCCTTTAGCCACAAGGGCCACATCTAACTCCCTCTTAAATATAGCCAATGAACTGGCCTCGACTACCCTCTGTGGCAGAGAGTTCCAGAGATTTACCACTCTCTGTGTAAAAAATGTTTTTCTCATCTTGGTCCGAAAGGATTTCCCCCTTATCCTTTTAAATTTAAAATTAAACTAAAAACGAAACACGTCCCATCTCTGTGGCGGCACGGTGGAGCAGTGGTAGAGTTGCTGCCTGACAGCTCTTACAGTGCCGAAGACCCGGGTTGATCCCAACTACGGGTGCTGTCTGTATGGAGTTTGTACGTTCTCCCCATGACCAATGTCACGGGGAAAATGTGGGGAGGGGGAGCAAGGGGCCATCTGGTAAAAAAGGGGAAGAACCAGTAGAACCGCCACGGGGGGGGGGAGGAAGCAGTAGGACCCAGCAGAGTCAGGCCATGTGGTGTGGGAGTCTGCATCATGGAGACCGTGCTGAGCCTGGGACTCAGGAAAGGCGATGGCTGCGGCCCGCTGGTGGCCAGTGGAGAGGCGAGGGTCGGCGGACTCGCTGGTGGAGACCCGCGGGGAACTGGAGTCCGGGTCAGAGGGCGAAGCGTAGGGAGTCCCGGTCAGCGGAGGGCCGGGGAGGCGGTGAGGGTCGGCGGTGGCATTGGAGAAGGCGGTGAAGGTCGATGACGGGGGCAGCTTTGGTTGTCCGGGCCTGAGATCGGCCGGGAAGTTGTGGAGAGGATGTTTCCACTAGTGGGAGCATTTAGGACCAGAGGTCACAGCCTCAGAATTAAAGGACATTCTTTAAGGAAGGGGACGAGGAGAAATTTCTTTAGTCAGAGGGTGGTGAATCTTTGGGATTCATTGTCACAGACGGCCAAGTCAGTGGATATTTTTAAAGCAGAGATAGATTCTTCATTAGTACGGGTGTCAGGGGTTATGGGGAGAAGGCAGGAGAATGAGGTTAGGAGGGAGAGATAGATCAGCCATGATTGAATGGCGGAGACGGCTTGATGGGCCGAATGGCCTAATTCTGCTGCTATGACATGACCTTACCCACCGGTCAGTGCACTGCCCACCTGTAAAGGTCGGTCTGTCCACAGGCTGCTTCTCCCAACACTGCTGCATCAGAGAGACAAGCAATTCAGGAACCTCATTGGGGATGAGCTCCAGGTCCGGACGATCTCCGTTCTGGACCAGGTGCATGACCTGGATATTGCTCACCGCATCTGTGAACACACAACATCAAGTTCAGACATGGACAGGTTTCATGTGCAGGAAGAAACTGCAGGTGCTGGTTCAATCCGAAGATAGATGCGGGACAAAGTGCTGGAGTAACTCAGTGGGTCAGGCAACGTCTGTGGAGAACATGGGTAGGTGACGTTTCACAGAGTGCTGGAGTAACTCAGCGGGTCAGGCAGCATCTGTGGAGAACATGGATAGGTGACGTTTCGGGTTAAGACCCTTCAGACAGAGTCGTGGGAAGGGGAATGGGAGATAGAGAAGGTGATGTGGAAAGATATAGAACCATGAATGAAAGATATGCAAAAAAATAACGACGATAAAGGTAACGATGGCCCATTTCCTTTATCATCATTACTTTTTTGCGTATGTTTCATTCATTTGTTCTATATCTCTCTACATCACCATCTATCTCTCCCGTTTCCCCTTCCCCCGACTCTCAGTCTGATGGGTCGCGACCTGAAACGTCACCCGTTCCTTCTCTTCAGAGATGCTGCCTGTCCCACTGAGTTACTCCAGATTTTTGTGTCTATTTTCGGTTTAAACCAGCACCTGCAGTTCCTTCCTTCACATTTAGTTTAGTTTAGAGCAGTGGTTCCCAACGTGGGGCGTACGCCCCACAGGGGGGCAATTTGATTTTTAAGGGGGGCAATTGAGGAGGTCTGGGTCCAAATTTTTGATTTTTATTTTTTTGGATTTTCCATCAGGTAAACATATGTAGTTTATGTTTCAGATGTTATTTTGAGTAAATAACTTTTTTTGGGGTAAAAAAGGTCTTTATTGTGTAGTTATTTTTTGAAGCTTGTTTAAATTAAGGTATTGGCGTTTTAAGCTTCTTCAGCTGAAACGGAGTTCACTTTTTAAATGATAAGAATTATATATCACCATATGGGGGGGGGGGGGGCATCAGGATTTTAGAGGTGATTAGGTGGGGCATGGCCAAAAAAAGGTTGGGAACCACTGGTTTAGAGAAACAGCCTGGAAACGGGCTCTTCAGCCCGCGCCGACCAGCGATCACCAGCTATCCTACACACTAGGGATCATTTACAATTTTATCGAATTCAATTAAACTACAAACCTGCACGTCTTTGGATTGTGGGAGGAAACCGGAGCACCTGGAGAAAACCCAGGCAGGTCACAGGGTGAAGATACAAACTCCGTACAGACAGCACCCGCAGTCAGGGTCGAACCCGGATCTTTGGCGCTGTAAGGCAGCAATTCTACCGCTGCGCCACCGTGATTAGCGAGGGTCATAGAGTCATAGATACAGCGTGGAAACATGCCCTTCGGCCCAACTTGCCCAACAATGTCCCAGCTACACTAGGCCCACCTGCCTGCCCTCGGTCCATATCCCTCCAAACCTGTCCTATCCATGAACCTGTCTAACTGTTTCTTAAATGTTGGGATAGTCCCAGCCTCAACTTCCAGCTTGTTCCACACACACACCACCCTCTGTGTGAAAATGTTACCCCCTCGGATTCCAATTAAATCTTTTCCCCTTCACCTTGAACCTATGTCCTCTGGTCCGTGATTCCCCTACTCTGGGTAAAGACTCTAAAAGGTCAGGGGGAGAAGGCAGGAGAGTTGGGTAAGATTAGCCACTCGTGAATGGCGTACACATGATGGGCCGAATGGCCTACGGGCTCCAATGACTGATGGACATGAAAATACAGAACATAAAACAGTACAACACTGGAACAGGCCCTTCGGCCCATAATGTGTTAAACACGATGCTATTTTAAACTAATCTTTCTGCCTGCATGTCATCCACATCCCTCCATTCCCTGTGATAGTGTCATAGTGCCAGAGTTATAATGCCGAAGAGACCTCAACTACCTCCTCCGGCAGCTCGTTCCATACACCCACCAACCTTTGTGTGAAAAGGTTACCCCTCGTATTCCTATTAAATCTTTCCCCCTTCACCTTGAACCTGTGGTTGAGGTTGGACTCATGTTTACTACATGGCTCATTGTTATTGTCACCTGTATCAGGTACAGTGAAAAAGATCTGCAAAGACCATAGCCACACATAAACACAGTCGCCCTGGGTTTAGAAACATAGAAATATAGAAATTAGGTGCAGGAGTAGGCCATTCGGCCCTTCGAGCCTGCACCGCCATTTAATATGATCATGGCTGATCATCCAACTCAGTATCCCGTACCTGCCTTCTCTCCATACCCTCTGATCCCCTTAGCCACAAGGGCCACATCTAACTCCCTCTTAAATATAGCCAATGAACTGGCCTCGACTACCCTCTGCGGCAGAGAGTTCCAGAGACTCACCACTCTCTGTGTGAAAAAAGTTCTTCTCATTTCCTCAAAATCCTTTGTACAGTATGCGCAGAGCAGACCACTGAGTCTAGTGAGACCACACCTGGAGTATTGTGGGCAGTTTTGGGCCCCAAATTTGAGGAAGGACATTCTTGCTATCGAGGGTGTGCAGTGTAGGTTTACATAGAAACATAGAAAATAGGTGCAGGAGTAGGCCATTTGGCCCTTCGAGCCTGCACCGCCATTCTGTATGATCATGGCTGATCATCCAACTCAGTATCTTGTACCTGCCTTCTCTCCATACCCCCTGATACCTTTAGCCACAAGGGCCACATCTAACTCCCTCTTAAATATAGCCAATGAACTGGCCTCAACTACCTTCTGTGGCAGAGAATTCCAGAGATTCACCACACTCTGTGTGAAAATAATGTTCTCATCTCGGTCCTAAAAGATTTCCCCCTTATCCTTAAACTGTGACCTCTTGTTCTGGACATCCCCAACGTCGGGAACAATCTTCCTGCATCTAACCCCTTAAGAATTTTGTAAGTTTCTATAAGATTCCCCCTCAATCTTCTAAATTCTAGCGAGTACAAGCCCAGTCTATCCAGTCGTTCTTCATATGAAAGTCCTGACATCCCAGGAATCAGTCTGGTGAACCTTCTCTGTACTCCCTCTATGGCAAGAATGTCTTTCCTCAGATTAGGAGACCAAACCTGTACGCAATACTGCAGGTGTGGTCTCACCAAGACTCTGTACAACTGCAGTAGAACCTCCCTGCTCCTATACTCAAATCCTTTTGCTATGAATGCTAACATACCATTCGCTTTCTTCACTGACTGCTGCACCTGCATGCCTACTTTCAATGACTGGTGTACCTTGACGCCCAGGTCTCGTTGCATCTCCCCTTTTCCAAATCGGCCACCATTCAGATAATAGTCTACTTTCCTGTCTTTGCCACCAAAGTGGATAACCTCACAATTATATAAAGGTTTAATAAGGTTAATTCCCGGGATGGCGGGGCTGTCATGTGCTGAGAGAATGGAGCGGCTGGGCTTGTACACTCTGGAGTTTAGAAGTATGAGAGGGGATCTTATTGAAACATATAAGACTGTTAAGGGTTTGGACACGCTAAAGGCAGGAAACATGTTTCTGATGTTGGGGGAGTCCAGAACCAGGGGCCACAGTTTAAGAATAAGAGATAAGCCATTTAGAACAGAGACAAGGAAACACTTTTTCAATCAGATGGTTGTGAGTCTGTGGAATTCTCAGCCTCAGGCAGGTTCTCTGGAAACTTTCAAGAGAGAGCTAGATAGGGCTCTTAAAGATAGCGGAGTCAGGGGATATGGGGAGGAGGCAGGAACGGGGTACTGATTTTGGATGATCAGCCATGATCATATTGAATGGCAGTGTTGGCTCGAAGGGCCGAATGGCCCACTCCTTGAACCTATTGTCAATTGTCTTTGTGTATAAATCTCTCCAGCTTCAGCCTGTGACGGAGGTTGGACTCACTTTCGTAGGGTTCCGTGTTGGAGAGGATGACCCACACCACGATGGAGAAGCTGTACACATCGGACTTCTCGGTGGCTTTGGTTTTGAGGGACTCCAGGTGCTCGGGGGCCAGGTACGCCAGGGTGCCTGCGTTATTCTGCAGCTTCGAGCTCATCTGGCGCCTCCTCTTCAGCTCCTCCGTCGTCAGCTGACTCCAGGTCTTGAAGATGGACACGCCGAGATCCGCGATCTAAAGGCAAGGACAGGCAGGCGCCAAGAGTCATGAGTGTTTAGGAAGGAACTGCAGACACCGGCTTACACCGATGATAGACACAAAATGCTGGAGTAACTCAGCGGGACAGGCAACATCTCTGGCGAGAAGGAACGGGTGATGTTTCTTGTCGAGTCCCTTCTTCAGAAATGTCACCCGTTCCTTCTCGCCTGTCTCGCTGAGTTACTCCAGCATTTTATGTCTATCTTCGGTTTAAACCAGCATCTACAGTTCCTTCCTACACATAGTATTTTACCTTGATGTGAAAGTTGGCATCAACCAAGATGTTTTCAGGCTTCAGGTCCTTGTGAACAATACGCATGTTGTGTAAATAAGTCATCCCTTCGATGATTTCCAGAATTATTCTTCCTTTGACTGATAACGGAATGGTTACCTGGAAAAGGAAAGGAAAGGAAAGCTTGAGAAAAGGGGAAAGAAAGCGAGGGGGGAAGTGAATACGGAGGTCAGAGTGCTGTATATGAATGCGCGAAGTATAAGGAATAAAGTGGACGAGCTTGAGGCTCAGTTAGAAACTGGCAAGTATGATGTTGTGGGAATTACTGAGACATGGCTGCAAGAGGGCCAGGGCTGGGAACTGAATATTCAAGGATATACCTCCTATCGAAAAGACAGACAGGTGGGCAGAGGGGGTGGGGTTGCCCTGTTGGTGAGGAATGAAATTCCGTCCCTTGCAAGGGGTGACATTGAAACAGGAGATGTGGAGTCAGTATGGATAGAACTAAGGAATTGTAAGGGTAAAAAGACCCTAATGGGACTAATCTACGGGCGCAAGTTGAATCAGGAGTTAAAATTGGCATGTAGCAAAAGTAATGCTGTGGTTGTTATGGGAGATTTCAACATGCAGGTAGACTGGGAAGATCAGGTTGGTACTGGACCTCAAGAAAGGGACTTTGTAGAGTGCCTTTGTGATGGATTCTTTGAGCAGCTTGCATTGGAGCCTACCAGGGAGAAGGCAATTCTGGATTTAGTGTTATGCAATGAACCGGATTTGATAAAGGACCTCGAGGTTAATGAGCCATTAGGAGGCAGTGACCATCACATGGTCAGGTTTAATCTACAATTGGAGAGGGAGAAGGGTAGATCGGAGGTGTCAGTGTTGCAGTTGAATAAAGGGGACTATGCGGCCATGAGGGAGGAGCTGGCCAAAGTTGACTGGAAAGATGCACTAGCAGGGATGACAGTGGAACAATAATGGCAGGTGTTTCTAGGAATAATACAGAAGGTGCGGGATCAGTTCATTCCTAGGAAGAAGAAAGATTCCAAGGGGAGAAAGGGGAGAAAGGGGAGAAAGGGGCGATCGTGGCTGACAAGGGACGTCAGGGACAGTATAAAAATTAAAGCAAAGAAGTACAACGTAGCAAAGATGAGCGGGAAGCAAGAGGATTGGGTAATGTTTAAAGAAAAACAGAAGATCTGGGGTGACATATGAAGTGAAGGAAATCCACATTAGGCAGGAAATGGTGTTGGATGGATGGATGGGACTGAAGGCTAATAAATCCCCAGGGCCTGATGGTCTGCATCCCAGGGTACTTAAAGAAGTGGCTCTAGAGATTGTGGACGAATTGGTGATAATTTTCCAATGTTCTATAGACTCAGGAACAGTGTTTTGGAGGGTAACTAATGTTATCCCACTTTTTAAGAAAGGCGGGAGAGAGAAAACTAGAGAGGGAATTATAGACCAGTTAGCCTGACATCGGTGGTGGGGAAGATGCTGGAATCAATTATAAAAGATGAAATAGCCGCACATTTGGATATCAGTAACAGGATCGGTCGGAGTCAGCATGGATTTACGAAGGGGAAATCATGCTTGACTAATCTTCTGGAATTTTTTGAGGATGCTACTAGGAAAATGGACAAGGGAGAGCCAGTGGATGTAATGGACTTTCAGAAAGCATTTGATAAAGTCCAATATATGAGATTAGTGGGCAAAATTAGGGCACATGGTATTGGGGGTAGAGTGCTGACATGGATAGAAAAGTGGTTGACAGACAGGAAACAAAGAGTAGGGATTAACGGGTTCCTTTCAGAATGACAGGCAGTGACTAGTGGGGTACTGCAAGGCTTGGTGCTGGGACCTCAGCAATTTACAATATATATCAATGATTTGGATGAAGGGATTCAAAGTAACATTAGCAAAGTTGGGAAAAGGGGAAGTACAACGGAATCTGGGGGTCCTTGTTCATCAGTCTATGAAAGTAAGCATGCAGGTATAGCAGGCAGTGAAGAAAGCGAATGGCATGTTGGCCTTTATAACAAGAGTAGTCGAGTACAGGAAAAATAGGTCCTTCTGCAGTTGTACATAGCCCTAGTGAGACCACACCTGGAGTACTGTGTGCAGTTTTGGCCCCCTAATTTGAGGAAGGACATTCTTGCTATTGAGGTAGTGCAGCGTAGGTTTACAAGGTTAATTCCCGGAGTGGCGGGACTGTATTATGCTGAGAGAATGGAGTGGCTGGGCTTGTACACTTTGGAGTTTAGAAGGCTGAGAGGGAATCTTATTGAAACATATAAGATTGTTCAGGGTTTGGACACGCTAGAGGCAGGAAACATGTTCCCGACGTTGGGGGAGTCCAGAACCAGGGGCCACAGTTTAAGAATAAGGGGTAAGCCATTTAGAACGGAGACAAGGAAACACTTTTGAGTTGTGAGTCTGTGGAATTCTCTGCCTCAGAGGTTGGTGGAGGCGGGTTCTCTGGATACTTTACATTTAGAACAGAGACGAGGAAACACTTTTTCAACCAGATGGTTGTGAGTCTGTGGAATTCTCAGCCTCAGGCAGGTTCTCTGGAAACTTTCAAGAGAGAGTTAGATAGGGCTCTTAAAGATAGCGGATAGCGGAGTCAGGGGATATTGGGAGAAGGCAGGAACGTGGTACTGATTGGGGATGATCAGCCATGATCACATTGAATGGCGGTGCTGGCTCAAAGGGCCGAATGGCCTACTCCTGCACCTATTGTCTATTGACTTTTGTGTCCACCAAAAATGGTTGGAGTTTGAGAGGCAGGTAGTACATAGATCACTCGATAATTAAATGCTATCTTGCATCTTTGAACAACACGCAATGTTACAATTTGTGCAGATTTTCAAGGTAAAGGAACTTATGGTCTCACTCCATCCAAGACCCCAAGACCAGCCCATCTCACCAACCAACCTCCCTTTCATTGACTCCATGTACACCTCACGCTGCCTCGGCAAGGCCAGCAGCATCATCAAGGACCAGTCACACCCTGGCCACTACCTCTTCTCCCCTCTCCCATCAGGCAAGAGGTACAGAAGTGTGAAAACACACACCTCCAGATTCAGGGACAGTTTCTTCCCAGCTGTTATCAGGCAACTGAACCATCCTCTCACCAACTAGAGAGCGGTCCTGCTATCTACCCCATTGGTGACCCTTGGACTTTCCTTGATTAGACTTTACTGGCTTTACCTTGCACTAAATGTTATTTCCTTAGCTTGTATCTGTAGAATAAAAGGCTCGATTGTAATCATGTATTGTCTTTCCGTTGACTGGTTGGCACGCAACAAAAGCTTTTCACTGTACCTCTGTACACGTGACAATAGACTAAACTGTTATACAACACGGAGTGCGAGCAGTGGGCGCGTGAGACGAGGGGCGGGGTGTTCGTGGGTGAGTGTGTTTGGATCGAGCTAGCTGTGGTTGGAGTGGAGTGGGCCGCTGGAGGCCCTGCAGCAGCCTGGGCCTCTGTTAGACAGGCCACCACTCCAAGGGGCCCTGACAACTAACCTACACGTCTTTGGAGGGCGGGAAGAAACGGAAGATCTCGGAGAAAACCCACGCAGGTCACGGGGAGAATGTACAAACTCTGTACAGCCAGCAACCGTGGACAGGATGGAACCCGGGTCTCTGGTGCTGTGAGGCAGCGACTCTACCGCTGCGCCACCGTTCCACCCAGTGTGATGTTTCTAGCACTGTTGGTCTACTGGAACTACCTGATCTCCTGGTTGCCAAACACTTTAATTCTCCTTCCCATTCCCACACTGACCTTTCTGTCCTGGGCCTCCTCCATTGTCAGAGTGAGGCTAAATGCAAATTGGAGGAACAGCATCTCCTATTTTGCTTGGGTAGCTTACAACCCAGTGGCATGAATATTGATTACTCTAACATCAAGTACTCTAACCCTGGCATTCCCTCTCTCTCTATCCCTTCCCCACTCAAGTCACACCAGCTTCTCGCCATCACCCAGCAAACAGCTGACAATGGCCTGTTTCCTTTATCATCATTACTTTTTATGCACATCTATCATTCATTTGTTCTTTATCTCTCTACATCACCGTCTATCTATATTACTAAAACTGTTCTTGACCGGTTTTGGCGATCTGTGCTGCGAATTCCGACAGAACTCCGCCACCTACGGCCGTCATTTTTGGCCACCTCGCTCAGAGCCCCCCTCCGCCGTATGTGTGCCGAGGATTTTTCCCATCGATGAAATATGACAGAGATATTAATGTTTTTACTAAATTCCCCATTCTTTCTGCTGCCCCCGCTGGAGGCAGGGGAAGGGACTATAAAACCAGGAAGTGGTGTGCCTCAATTAGTCTCTGCAAGCTGGAGGTCTGTCAATTATTCTCTGTCACTCTGAGCTCTGAATAACACCGAACAAATGTCTACAGCACTGTGAGTACCCTTAATTTGGTTTGAAAATGAAAATATAGTTTGAAGTAAAAAAGCACTGCCTGCAAATGGTTGTTTGGGTTCAATTAAAAAGGCACTCTCTCTCTCTCCCTACCCTCTCCTCTCCCCCTCCCCCTTTCTCCCTCTCTCTCCCCCTCTCCTCTCCCCCTCTCTCACCTTACCTCTCTCCCCCTCTCTCCTCTCCCCCTCCCTTCCTCCCCCCCCCTCCTCCCTCCTCCCCCCCCCCTCCTCTCCCCCCCTCTCCTCTCCCCCCCTCTCCTCCTCTCCCCCCTCCTCTCTCTCTCTCTCTCCCTCCATCCCCTCCCCCACCCTTCCTCCCTCCCCCTCCACACCCCCTACCCTCTTCCCTCCACCCTCCCTGCTCCCCACCTCAACCCCCTCTCAGCACCCCCTCTCTCTCCCTCACTCTCACCCCTCTCTCTCTCCTCCCCTCCACACCCCCACCTTTCCCCCCTCACCCCCTCCCTCTTAACCTCCTCTCCACCTCCTATCCCTCTTGCCCCTCTCTCTGTGTCTCTGCCCCTTCTCTCTCTGCCCTCACTCTCTACCCCCACCCCCTCTCTAGGTGTGACTGCAAGTTGGGGGCCCTGCGTCAGTAGATAGGGTGGTTATGGGGTAAAAGGAGCAAATTAATAATATTAATATAATATCAAGGGGGTAATTAGCGTGAGTGCAGGGGGGGGGGGTGCTGGGGATAGTTAGTGTGTGACGCTGCATGCCACCTCCCCCCACCCACAACCACACTTGGTCTAGTATCTATTGTTTCCCTTTCCCCTGATAATCAGTCTCGACCCAAAACGTCACCCATTCCTTCTCTCCAGAGATGCTGCCTGTCCAGCTGAGTTACTCCAGCATTTTGTGTCTATCTTCGGTTCAAACCTGCGTCTTGTACGTAAGTATGATTGTGCCATTTACTGAACTGTGTACAAAAATGGAATTTCACCGTACTCTTGGTACATGTGAAAACAAACATAGAAAATAGGTGCAGCAGTAGGCCATTCAGCCCTTCATGACAGCACCGCCATTCAATATGATCATGGCTGATCATCCCCAATCAATACCCTGTTCCTGCTTGTTTCCCCATAGCCCTTGATTCCTTTACTCCTTAAGAGCTAAATCTAACTCTCTCTTGAAATCATCCGGTGAATTGGCCTCCACTGGTTTTCTGTGGCACTGAATGGCGGTGTTGGCTCGAAGGGCCGAATGGCCCACGCCTGCTCCTATTGTCTATTTTCTGTAGGATTCCACGATTCACAACTCTCATGCTGAAAACGTTTTTCCTCATCTCAGCCCTAAATGGCCTACCCCTTATTCTTAAACTGTGACCCCTGGTTCTGGACTTCCCCCAATATTGGGAACATTTTTCCCACATCTAGCCTGTCCAATCCTTTAAGAATTTTATAGGTTTCTATAAGATACCCTCTCATCCTTCTAAATTCCAGTGAGTATAAGCCCAGTCGACCCACTCTTGTAAAGTACCATTGATATTGATATTGATGCACCCTTCTTGACATGACGGTACGTCATTGAACACTTACACTCTTTAGAAGCTGCAGCAGATTCCCATTCACCATGAACTCCATGACCAGCGAGTAGTTCCCATCTTCTAAAATTATTCCAATCAACTTTATAACCCGCTCGTGATTCAACTTATGCATCATTTTCCCTTCATCGAGCAGGGATCCGCTGAACCTGGAATAAAACACAGAGAAATGTGAGGTGTTGCATGTTGGGTCGTCAAACAAGTGCAGGACGCCATAGAGAGGTCCTTCTGCAGTTGTCGGGCCCTAGTGAGACCACACCTGGAGTATCGTGTGCACTTTTGGTCTCTAAATTTGAGGAAGGACATTCTTGCTATTGAGGCAGTGCAGCGTAGGTTCACCAGGTTAATTCCCGGGATGGCGGGACTGTCATATGCTGATAGAATGGTGCGGCTGGGCTTGTACACTCTGGGATTTAGAGGGATGTGAGGGAATCTTATTGAAACATATAAGATTATTAAGCCATTGGACACACTAGAGGCAGGAAACATATTCCCAATGTTGGGGGAGTCCAGAACCAGGGGCCACAGTTTAAGAATAAGGGGTAGGCCATTTAGAACGGAGATGAAGAAAAACTTTTTCACCCATGGAGTTGTGAATCTGTGAAATTCTCTGCCTCGGAAGGCAGTGGAGGCCAATTCTCTGGATGCTTTCAAGAGAGATTTAGATAGAGCTCTTAAAGATAGAGGAGTCAGGGGATATGGGGAGAAGGCAGGAACGGCGTACTGAATGTGGATGATCAGCCATGATCACAGAGAATGGTGGTGCTGGTTCTAAAGGCCGAATGGCCTACTCCTGCACCTTTTGTCTATTGTCCTACACAGTGAATGGTCGGCCAGTGTTGGTAGTGTTGTAGAGAGGGATCTAGGAGTACAAGTGCATGGTTCCTTGAAGGTCAAGTCACAGGTAGATAAGGTGGTCATAAAGGCTTTTGGCACTTTGGCCTTCATCAGTCAGAGTATTGAGTATAGAAGTTGGGAGGTCATGTTGCAGTTGTATAAGACTTTGGTGAGACCTCATTTAGAATATTGTGTTCAGTTCTTGGCACCATGTTTCTTGGAAAGATATTGTCAAGCTTGAAAGGGTTCAGAGAAGATTTACGAGGATGTTGCCAGGACTAGAGGGTGTGAGCTATAGGGAGAGATTGAGTAGGCTGGGTCTCTATTCCATGGAGCGCAGGAGGATAAGGGGAGATCTTATAGAGGTGTACAAAATCATGAGAGGAATAGATTAGGTAGATGCAGAGAGTTTTGCCCAGATTACGGGAATCGAGGACCAGAGGACATGAGTTCAAAGTGAAGGGGAGAAGATTTAATTGGAATCTGAGGGATAACGTTTTTACACAAAGGGTGGCGGGTGTGTGGAACAAGCTGCCAGAGGAGGTAGTTGAGGCTGGGACTATCCCATCGTTTACGAAACAGTTAGACAGGTACATGGATAGGACAGGTTTGGAGGGATATGGACCAAGTGCAGGCAGGTGGGACATGTTGGCCGGTGTGGGTAAGTTCGGCCGAAAGGCCTGTTTCCACACTGACTCCATGACCTGCAAAAGTGAATAAAAATTCCTTTGAACTAAACATGAAAAGAAACCTGATAGAAATAGATATTGTCAACAACACTGGGCCATCTATTGAGAAGATTGAACAGTGCAGCCTAACCCTACTTCCTTAGAAGGCTTAGGAAGTTCCCTACTACTCTCACCAACTTCTACAGATGCACCATAGGAAGCATTTTATCGGGATGCATCACAACTCGGTTTGGGAACAGCTCCATCCAAGACCGCAATAAATCGCAGCGAATTGTGGACGCAGCCCAGACTATCACACAAACCGACCTCCCTTCCATCAACTCCATCTACACCTCATGCTGCCTCAGCAAGGCCAGCAGCATAAACAAGGACCAGTCGCACCCTGGTCACTTCCTCTTCTCCCCTCTGCCATCAGGCAAGAGGTACAGAAGTGTGAAAACGCACACGTCCAGATTCAGGGACAGTTTGTTCCCAGCTGTTATCAGGCAACTGAACCATCCTACCACAACTAGAGAACAGTCCTGAACTACTATCCACCTCTTTGGTGACCCTCGACCTATCCTTGATCGGACCTTGCTGGCCTTACCTTGCATTAAACATTATTGCTTTATCGTATATGTACGCTGGAAACGCCTCGATTGTAATCATGTATTGTCTTTCCTCTGACTGGTTAGCAAGCAACAAAAGTTTTTCGATGTACCTCGGTACACGTGACAATAAACTAAACGGAAGAGTACGGGACCAGGCCCTTCAGCCTTCAATGCCCGTACCGAACACGGAGCCAAGATACAAATTAATTTAATCTGCCTGTACATGATTCATTCCCTGCTGATCTAAAAAGCCAATAGATGTTATTTTTAGAAAACATAGAAACATAGAAATTAGGTGCAGGAGTAGGCCATTCGGCCTTTCGATCCTGCACCGCCATTCAATATGATCATGGCTGATCATCCAACTCAGTATCCCGTACCTGCCTTCTCTCCATACCCCCTGATCCCCTTAGCCACAAGGGCCACATCTAACTCCCTCTTAAATATAGCCAATGAACTGGCCTCAACTACCCTCTGTGGCAGAGAGTTACAGAGATTCACCACTCTCTGTGTGAAAAAAGTTCTTCTCATCTCGGTTTTAAACGATTTCCCCCTTATCCTTAAGCTGTGACCCCTTCTCCTGGACTTCCCTAACATCGGGAACAATCTTCCTGCATCTAGCCTGTCCAACCCCTTAAGAATTTTGTAAGTTTCTATAAGATCCCCTCTCAATCTTCTAAATTCTAGAGAGTAGGGCGTTAACATATTGGCTTTTAGGGCGTCAACATATGGCATGTGGCAGGTGTTTAAAGGCTAGTTGATCTGTGTTCCAGTAAAGAGGAGAGATAATGTTCCCGTAAGGAGGAGGAGGTGGCCGATTGGGGAGCTGATTTAATTTGATTTTATTGTCGTTGTCTTCAATTAAGAGACAACAAAATTCTTTTTCCCTTAGTCATACAAAAAATAAAATAAAAAATACACAAAAACACAGAACACAGTAGTCCGCAACACAAACATCCCCACAGCGGCACCAAAGTTCCTCACTGTGAGGGAAGGAACCAAAGTCCAGTCAACCTCCTCGCCGATGTTCCCCAATGTTCACCCGTGGTCGGGGCCTCCCGAGCCCCTCGCAGTCACCCAATGTTCAGGTCCTCTCGCCGGGAACGATGGAACCCCGATGTCAAACGGGAGAACATACACAGCAGCCCGGACCTCTGAATCGGCCAACTTCCACCGGAGTCCTCGGCTCCCGGTGTCCACAGGCCGCGCTGGGCGGAGATTCGCGCTGGCGAACCTCGGCAAAGGGTCCCTGGACTCTGCGATGTTAAAGTCAGCGCCGCCCGCGTTGGGAACTCCGCGATGTTGGAGCAGCGGCCCAACACTCCGGAGCTCCATGCAGCGATCCCAGGTAAGGCCTCGTCTGCTCCGTGATGTATCGAGCGCAGCACCGCAGCTGCTGAAGCTCTGGTCCGGTCCCGGCAGGAAAGGCTGCGCCAATCCAGTTGGTAGGCCGCGAGGGAGGGGGTGGGGGGGGTGGGCGAGTGCGCGCCTCGGATAATAGCGACTGAAGGACGGTTCCCCCCTTACCCTACCCGCTTCCCCCCATGTAAAATACTGAAAAAAACTAAAAAACAAAATAAAAACCCACTCTAAACATAACGGAATAAAAAAAGATAACCAGAATGTGGGCGGAGGCAGCTTGTAACAGCGCCTCCGGGCCGTGGGGTGTGCTCGACCTGTTCCGACAATCCCAACCAGAGGGCCTGTACATCGGGCCATCAATAGCGGCGACTACAGAGGGTTAGGGTCAGGGCCCCGACCACGAGTGAACAAGGGAGGAGCACTGTATGAACTGCATTGCCTTCCACCACAGTGAAGTGCTGTGGTGGATGTCTGTGTTGAATTATGTTGTGTATTGTGTCCTTTTTTTAATTTTAATGCAGCATGGTAAATTACATTTCACTGCACCTTCTGGTGCATGTGACAAATACATTTGAACTTGAACTTGAATGGACCAGGGAGGTCCCGGAGTGGAGAGCGTGCGGAGATTGAGCCGTGGGGTGATCTACTTACTCCATGCGCTGCGGGCCTGTGTAGACTGTCTTTAAAACCACGAGCCCGTGATCTTTCCTGTGGCACAGCGAGACCATACCATATCCCCCACCACCCAAGAGCCGCTTCTCAATCAGCTCTTTGGAATCAATGTAGATCTCATCAAAAGACATGGCTGTTCCGGACATTCCTTTCCACGGACCTGGGTGGCTTTAGTACCTGTTGCAAGACAGAGAACGTTGCTTTAGTTTAGAGTCCAGGCCATCGTAGAATCTCCATTATGGTCTGGTTCAGCTCAGCCACCAAGCACGACATCCGGAGGCTGCAGCAAATCGTCCGATCAGCTGAGAAGGTTGTTGGCTGCAACCTTCCCCCCCCTCCATTCCTGCCAGGGCCAGGACTCTACCGCTGTGCCACCGTGCCGGCCCAGTTCATGGTTTAGTTGGTGTTCGTAGTGTTCAAAGGCCTGATAGCTGTGGGAAAGAAGTGGTGTGAGCGTGTGCGCTAGTGAGTGTGTGTGCGAGTGAGTGTGTCCACTTGTGGCAGAGTGTGTGTCTTTGTGTGCGTGCATGTGAGAGAGTGTGGGTGCGTGAGTGCATGTATGCGACACATGTGTGCACGGCATGTGCATTTAAGTGTCCGCGTGTGTGTTTGTGCAAGTATGTTTGTGGGTGTATGTGTTTGTGAATGCATGTGTCTATGTTTATGTGAGAGTACACATAAGCGTGTAAGACCGTGAAAGTGTACAACAGTGAAAGTTTGTAGGCGCCAGTGTGTTCTCCCGGTTCCGGAGGGTTCTCCCGACGCTGGAGCAGCATCGCCCGGTGAGAACGGCCTGGAACATCGGGCCATCGCAGTGGCGACTGCAGAGGCCTCAATAGGCCCGACTATGGGTGGACATGGGGATGGGGACTGGACTTTGTGCCCTCCCTCATAGTGGGAAACATTGTGGGGGGATGTTTTTTATGTTTATTATGATAACAATTCTTTAATGTGTTATCTTTATCTGTGTGCTGCATGGCAAGACAAATTTCATTACACTAATTGGTGTACGTGACAAATAAATGTCCTTTGACCTTTGTGTGTATAGGTGGGTGTAGGTGTGATTGTGTCTGTGTGATTGTACCTATGTGAATGAATGTGGTATCGATGTTTGTGTGTATGTGAGTGTCTGTATATGTGATGGTATGTTCATGTGTGTATGTGTATGTATGTTTGTTTGTATGTGATTGTGTGTGAGTGTTTAGTTTAGAGATACAGCAAGGAAACAGGCCCTTCCGCCCACAGAATCCGCGGAGAAAACCCACCCTGGACACGGGAGAACGTACAAACTCCGTACAGACAGAGCCCGTAGTCCGTATCGAACCCGGAACTGTAAGGCAGCAACTGTACTGCTGCGCCACCGTGCCGCTCCTAATGCGTGTGTGTAAATGTGTGTGTCTGTGCATGTTTGTGTGTGTGTGCATGTATGTGATTGTGGGTGCATGTTTGTATGTATAAGTGTGTATGTGATTCTGTGTACACATGTGAATATATGTGTGTGTATGTGGTTGTGCACATATGTGTGTTTATGTGTGTGATTATGTGTGTCTGATTGTATGTTTATGTGTAAATACGTGATTTTGTCTGAAGGTATGAGTGTAAATGTGTGTGTGTATGCCTGTGTGTGAGAGTGATTTTATGCGAGTGAGGCGGGGAGAGAGTGAGTGAGTGTGGGGAAGTTAGTGAGTGAGTGACTGGGTGGGTGAATGACAGGAGTGAGGAGGGGGAGTGAGTGAGTGTGTGAGTGAATGTGTGAGTGAGAGTGGGTGAGTGTGTGAGAGAGTGTGTGAGAGAGTGAGTGAGTTTCGTGTGTGAGTGAGTGTGTGAGTGTGAGTACATTGTTACAAATGTTGTGTCAGTAATGGCTACATGGCGGTGTTGGCCAGTGTTGGCAACATTCGCTCACTCCGCCGCTGCCGCTTCCTGTAGCTTCCCCTCCCCGCTCCGGCATCGCCCTCCGTGCCCCGGGACAGCCCCGGACAGCGGGTCCCGGCGACTGGAAATCCCGCTCCCGGTGCAACCTCACCCTGGCCCCGCCGCTGCCGCAGACCCCGACCCCCGACTCACCTGCCCCGTCCCCGGGCCCCGCCGCTGCCGCTCACACTCAACTTCCGCACTCACGCACTCACACACACAGGCAGTCGCACATCGTACGACAAGCGCTCTCCCCGCCTCCTGGAAACCCCCCAATGCAGCTGCCCCGCCTCTGTCTGTCTCTATCTGTCTCTCTTTCTTTGCCTCTCCATCTCTCCCTCTGAGGTGGTGGTGGAGGCAGTTACCTTGGTGACGTTTAGGAGACTTTTGGATGGGTACTTGAATATGGAGGGACGTGGATCACATAGATGCAGGCAGATAAGGGATGGGCCTGTTTCTGTGCTGTACCGTTCTGTGAAACTTCTTCCTCATTTGCATTTCTTGTAAAAGTTTATAGTTACTGGTGTGGTAACTTTTGGAACTACAAGTTCATTTCCCCAGAAGGTGCTGGAGTAACTCAGCGGGTCAGGCAGCATATGTGGAGAACATGGATAGGTGACGTTTCACAGAGTGCTGGAGTAACTCAGCGGGTCAGGCAGCATCTGTGGAGCACATGGATAGGTAACATTTTGGGTTGGGACCTTTCTTCAGACTGAAAGTTGCGTGGTGGGGAGGTGGTGAAGAGCTGGAGATGAGAAAAGACTGACTGTATTGAGTTCCTATTTGCTGTAAGAAGGGTTTTGGCCCGAAACGTTGCCTATTTCCTTCGCTCCATAGATGCTGCTGCACCCGCTGAGTTTCTCCAGCATCTTTGTGTACCTTTGCTGTAAATACTGTTTTGTTTGGATTGAATAGTGTGTGCATTTTTAATACTTGCCTGAATATCACTCAGATAAGGAACTTACAAACCTGTACATCTTGGGGAGGAAACCGGAGCACCAGGAGAAAACCCACGCGCTCACAGGGAGAACGTGCAAACTCCATACAGACAGCACCCGTGGTCAGGATCGAACCCGTGTCTCTGGCGCCACGAGGCTGCGGCTCGACCACCTGTGCATAAAAATCCCATATACCTTAGTGCCTCAGAATAAAAGAGTCCTCTTTTAGAATGGAGGTGAGGAGGAACTTCTTTAGTCAGAGGGTAGTTAATCTGTGGAACTCATTGCCATAGAGGGCTGTGGACACCGTCAGTGGATATTTTTAAGGCAGAGATGGACACATTCTTGATTAGATCAGGTTAGAAGGCAGGAGAATGGGATTAAGAGGCAGAGATCAACCATGATTGAATGGCGGAGTAGACTCGATTGACCAAATGGCCTAAATCTATCTATTCCTATAACTTGTGAACTTGTTATATATGAGGTGTTGTTCCTCCAATTAATGGTGATGTTTTGTGGAAAGTACACATTACAGAAGGGAATGTGTGAATGTCTTAAAATATAGAAATGTGGACCCACACCATCCTGGCCACACACTCATCTCCCCGCTGCCTTCAGCTAGAAGGTACAGGAGCCTGAAATCTGCAACATCCAGGTTCAGGAATACCAAGATTCAAGATTCAATTTAATTGTCATTTGGTCCCCTTGAGGTCCAAACAAAATGCTGTTATATGATATAATACCTGCTTCCCCACAGCCATCAGGCTATTAAACTCAGCTCAAACAAAACTCTGATCATTAATAGCCCATTGCACTTTATCTGTTTATTTATGTGTGTATATATACAGTGGCCTGCAAAAGTATTCATACCCCTTGAACTTTTTCACATTTTGTCACGTTACAACCACAAACGTAAATATTTTATTGGGATTTTATGTGATAGACCAACACAAAGTGGTGCATAATTGTGAAGTGGAAGGAAAATGATACATGGTTACCAAATTTGTTTACAAATAAAAAACTGAAAAGTGTGGTGTGCAAAAGTATTCAGCCCCCCTGAGTCAATACTTTGTAGAACCACCTTTCGCTGCAATTACAGCTACAAGTCTTTTGGGGTATGTCTCTACCAGCTTTGCACATCTAGAGACTGAAATTTTTGCCCATTCTTCTTTGCAAAATAGCTCAAGCTCAGTCAGATTGGATGGAGAGCGTCTGCGAACAGCAATTTTCAAGTCTTGCCAGAGATTCTCAATTGGATTTAGGTCTGAACTTTGACTGGGCTATTCTAACACATGAATATGCTTTGATCTAAACCATTCCATTGTAGCTCTGGCTGTATGTTTAGGGTCGTTGTCCTGCTGGAAGGTGAACCTCCGCCCCAGTCTCAAGTCTTTTGCAGACTCTAACAGGTTTTCTTCCAAGATTGCCCTGTATTTGGCTCCATCCATTTTCCCATCAACTCTGACCAGCTTCCCTGTCCCTGCTGAAGAAAAGCATCCCCACAGCATGATGCTGCCACCACCATGTTTCACAGTGGGGATGGTGTGTTCAGGGTGATGTGCAGTGTTAGTTTTCCACCACACATAGTGTTTTGCATTTAGGCCAAAAACTTCAATTTTGGTCTCATCTGACCAGAGCACCTTCCTCCACATGTTTGCTGTGTCCCCCACATGGCTTGTGGCAAACTGCAAACGGGACTTCTTATGGCTTTTTTTCAACAATGGCTTTCTTCTTGCCACTCTCCCATAAAGGCCCGATTTGTGGAGTGCACGACTAATAGTTGTCCTGTGGACAGATTCTCCCACCTGAGCTGTGGATCTCTGCAGCTCCTCCATGGGCCTCTTGGCTGCTTCTCTGATCAATGCTCTCCTTGCCCGGCCTGTCAGTTTAGGTGGACGGCCATGTCTTGGTAGGTTTGCAGTTGTACCATACTCTTTCCATTTTCGGATGATGGATTGAACAGTGCTCTGTGAGATGTTCAAAGCTAGGGATATTTTTTTATAACCTAGCCCTGCTTTAAACTTCTCCACAACTTTATCCCTGACCTGTCTGGTGTGCTCCTTGGGCTTTATGATGTTGTTTGTTCACTAATGTTCTCTAACAAACCTCTGAGGCCTTCACAGAACAGCTGTATTTATACTGAGATTAGATTACATACAAGTGGACTCTATTTACTAATTAGGTGACTTCTGAAAGCAATTGGTTGCACTGGATTTTATTTAGGGGTATCAGAGTAAAGGGGGCTGAATACTTTTGCATGCCACACTTTTCAGTTTTTTATTTGTAAAAAAATTTGAAAACCATATATCATTTTCCTTCCACTTCACAATTATGCGCCAATTTGTGTTGGTCTATCACATAAAATCCCAATAAAATCCATTTACGTTTGTGGTTGTAACGTGACAAAATGTGGAAAAGTTCAAGGGGTATGAATACTTTTGCAAGCCACTGTATATTCATTGGTATATGGTCACACTGATCTGTTCTGTATTTATTTATGCCTACTATATTCTGTTGTGCTGAAGCAAAGCAAGAATTTCATTGTCCTATTAGGGACACATGACAATAAACTCTCTTGAATCTTGAGATAATTTCCCTGGACCCGATTAAGGAAACCGGAGCACCCGGGGAAAACCCACGCAGGTCACGGGGAGAACGTGCAAACTCCATACAGACAACACCCGTAGTCAGGATTGAACCCGTGTCTCTGGCGCTGTGAGGCAGCAACTCTACCACTGCGCCATCGTGACGCCTTGCCAGGTTAGTCTGGGAGGTTAGATCTCATGGTTCCAGGGTGAACTAGCCAATTGGTTGCTAAACTGGCTTTAAGGTGTTTCAATATGTGTTTAGTTTTGTTTATTGTCACGTCTACCGAGGTACACTGAAAAGCATAACGGAATCAAGGGATATGGGGAAAAAGCTGGAACAGGGTACTAATTCTGGATGATCAGCCATGGTTATATTGAATGGCGGTGCTCTCGAAGGGCCAAATGGCCTACTTCTGCACCTACTTTCTAAGTTACTGTTTCTATCTCTGGAGAACATGGATAGGTGACCTTTTGATTATAGTCGAGCCGTCCTGTGTACAGAGACAGGACAAAGGGAATAGTGTTTGGTGCAAGATATAGTCCAGTAAAGTTCGATTAAAGTTAGTTCAAAGATCTCCAAAGAGGTAGATGGGAGGTTAGGACCGCTCTCTAGTTGGTGATAGGATGGTTCAGTTGCCTGATAACAGCTGGGAAGAAACTGTCCCTGAATCTGGAGGTGTGCGTTTTCACACTTCTGTACCTCTTGCCTGATGGGAGAGGGGAGAAGAGGGAGCGGCCAGGGTCCTGCATTATGCTGCTGGCCTTGCCGAGGCAGCGTGAGGTATAAATGGAGTCAATGGGAGGGAGGTTGGTTTAGGTGATGGTCTGGGCTGCGTCTGCAATGCTCTACAATTTCTACCGGTCTACGAAGGAGTTTTTTCCAAACCAAACTGTGGTGAATCCCAATAAAATTCTTTCTATTGTTCTATGGGTAAGTAGAATGAAGCACATTTTCAATGAAAATTCATGCTTGCATCAGCTTCACAGGCACATATACAGAGATGAATAGACAAAGATGAGTCAGTGGGTGGCGGTAGAGGATTGCTTTTTATACTGGAGGACTGTAATGCTCGCTTTGCCACTGGGACTGGTGCTGGGTCCACTGTTTGTCATTTAGTTTACTGTAGCTTAGAGATACAGCTCTTCGGCCCACCGAGTCCGCGCTGACCAGCGATCCCCGCACACTAACACTATGCCACACACGAGAGACAATTCTCAACTATACCAAGCTGATTATCCTACCAACATGTATGTCTTTGTAATGTGGGAATAAATTGGAGATCTCGGAGAAAACCCATGCAGGTCACGGGGAGAACGTACAAACTCCGTACAGACAGCATCCGTAGTCAGGATGGAACCCGGGTCTCTGGCGCTGTGAGGCTGCAATTCTACCGCTGCGCCACTGGATATTTACTATGTGGATGAGTTTATTTTCATATGGACAAATACGGCCATAACGTCAAAAGGAATAGGAGTAGAATTAGGCCATTCGGCCCATCATGTCTACTGCGCCATTCAATCATGGCTGATCTATCTCTCCCTCCTAACCGATTCAGATTCAGATTCAGATTCAATTTTAATTGTCATTGTCAGTGTACAGTACAGAGACAACGAAATGCATTTAGCATCTCCCTTGAAGAGCGACATAGCAAACGATTTGAATAAAAAATAAATAATAAGTGTCCGGGGGGGGGGGGTGATTGGCAGTCACCGAGGTACGTTGTTTAGTAGAGTGACAGCCGCCAGAAAGAAGCTGTTCCTCGACCTGCTGGTTCGGCAACGGAGAGACCTGTAGCGCCTCCCGGATGGTAGGAGGGTAAACAGTCCATGGTTGGGGTGAGAGCAGTCCTTGGCGATGCTGAGCGCCCTCCGCAGACAGCGCTTGCTTTGGACAGACTCAATGGAGGGGAGCGTGGAACCGGTGATGCGTTGGGCAATTTTCACCACCCTCTGCAGTGCCTTCCGGTCGGAGACAGAGTAGTTGCCATACCATACTGTGATGCAGTTGGTAAGGATGCTCTCGATGGTGCAGCGGTAGAAGTTCACCAGGATCTGAGGAGACAGATGGACCTTCTTCATTCTCCTGCCTTCTTCCCATAACCCCTGACACCCGCACTAATCAAAAATCCGTCTATCCACTGACATGGCCTCCACAGCCATCTGTGGCAAAAAATTCCACAGATTCACCACCCTCTGACTCAAGAAATCTCCTTCCTAGAGGAACGTCCTTCAATTTTGAGGCTGTGACCTCTAGTCCTAGGCTTTCCCACTAGTAGAAACATCCTCTCCACATCCACTCTGTCCAGGCCTTTCACTATTCTGTATGTATCAATGAGGTCCCCCCCTCATTCTTCTAAACTCCAGCGAGTACAGGCCCAGTGCCGTCAAACGCTCTTCATATGTTAACCCACTAATCGGCAGTTCCTGAATCTGCAGTTCCTTCCCACAGGTGCTGAAATACCTGTCTGGGATATGGCTGGGAAATAAGGAATAATTGGAAATTAAGAGCAAATTCTTATTGAATCATCACACAGGTCACTCATGTGGACTGAGTTCCCACATCAAGAGTGGAATAATTCAGCGGGTCAGGCAGCATCTCTGGGGAAAAGGAATAGGTGACGTTTCGGGCCAAGGCCTTTCTTCAGGACAGTTGGGGTCCCTTTAGTTGCTGCGGCAAGGCATGGCATTGCATGTTGTCGTATTGCAGGGCGGCGCTGTCGAGCTGCTGCCTCACAGGGCCAGGGACCAGATTCAATGCTGACCATGGGTGCTACGTGTGTGAAGTTTGCACGTTCCATCTGTGACCACGTGGGCTTCCTCCCGGTGCTCCAATTTACTCCCACCACCCAAAAAACATCCGGTTTATTGTCCCTTGTGTGCAGCACGTAACGCAGAAACACAGAAAATAAGTGCAGGAGTAGGCCACTCGGCCCCTCGAGCCAGCACCGCCATTCAACATGATCATGACAGAACATGCAAAATCAGTATCCCGCTCCTACCCACTCCCCATATCCCCCGACTACACCAGCCCAAAGACCTCTCCCAGACTGGCACTTGCCTGGACCGCCAGAAAGAACGGCAGTCTATGGAACTTCTACTGACATTTTACTGTGAAAGTCCCAGTGAGTTACTCCAGCATGCCGTTTCTATCTTTCTCGTTCTATACAGCCCTTGCTCAGCAGAAGAATGGCAACACATGTAAACTCAACTCCCCTATACGCTAGAGTGCAGAAGGATGAGAGGAGATCTTATTGAAACATATAAGATTATTAAGGGCTTGGACACCATATAACCATATAACAATTACAGCACGGAAACAGGCCATCTCGGCCCTACAAGTCCATGCCGAACAAATTTTTTTCCCCCCTTAGTCCCACCTGCCTGCACTCGTACCATAACCCTCCATTCCCTTCTCATCCATATGCTTATCCAATTTATTTTTAAATGATACCAATGAACCTGCCTCCACCACTTCCACTGGGAGCTCATTCCACACCGCCACCACTCTCTGCGTAAAGAAGTTCCCCCTCATATTACCCCTAAACTTCTGTCCCTTAATTCTGAAGTCATGTCCTCTTGTTTGAATCTTCCCTATTCTCAAAGGGAAAAAAAGCTTGTCCACATCAACTCTGTCTATCCCTCTCATCATTTTAAAGACCTCTATCAGGTCCCCTCTTAACCTTCTGCGCTCCAGAGAATAAAGACCTAACTTATTCAACCTATCTCTGTAACTTAGTTGTTGAAACCCAGGCAACATTCTAGTAAATCTCCTCTGTACTCTCTCTATTTTGTTGACATCCTTCCTATAATTTGGCGACCAAAATTGTACACCATACTCCAGATTTGGTCTCACCAATGCCTTGTACAATTTTAACATTACATCCCAGCTTCTATACTCAATGCTCTGATTTATAAAGGCTAGCATACCAAAGCTTTCTTTACCACCCTATCTATATGAGATTCCACCTTCAAGGAACTATGCACGGTTATACCCAGATCCCTCTGTTCAACTGTATTCTTCAATTCCCTACCATTTACCATGTACGTCCTATTTTGATTTGTCCTGCCAAGGTGTAGCACCTCACATTTATCAGCATTAAACTCCATCTGCCATCTTTCAGCCCATTTTTCCAAATGGCCTAAATCACTCTGTAGACTTTGGAAATCCTCTTCATTATCCACAACACCCCCTATCTTGGTATCATCTGCATACTTACTAATCCAATTTACCACCCCTTCATCCAGATCATTGATGTACATGACAAACAACAAAGGACCCAACACAGATCCCTGAGGCACCCCACTAGTCACCTGCCTCCAACCCGATAAACAGCCATCCACCATTACCCTCTGGCTTCTCCCATTCAGCCACTGTTGAATCCATCTTGCTATTCCTGCATTTATACCCAACAGTTGAACCTTCTTAACCAACCTTCCATGAGGAACCTTGTCAAAGGCCTTACTAAAGTCCATATAGACAACATCCACTGCTTTACCCTCGTCAATTTCCCTAGTAACCTCTTCAAAAAATTCAAGAAGATTAGTCAAACATGACCTTCCAGGCACAAATCCATGTTGACTGTTCCTAATCAGACCCTGTTTATCTAGATGCTTATATATATTGTCTCTAAGTATCTTTTCCATTAATTTGCCCACCACTGAAGTCAAACTAACAGGTCTATAATTGCTAGGTTTACTCTTAGAACCCTTTTTAAACAATGGAACAACATGCGCAGTACGCCAATCCTCGGGGACTATTCCCGTTTCTAATGACATTTGAAATATTTCTGTCATAGCCCCGGCTATTTCTACACTAACTTCCCTCAATGTCCTAGGGAATATCCTGTCAGGACCTAGAGACTTATCCACTTTTATATTTTTCAAAAGTGTCAGTACTTCTTTTACTTTGAACCTCATAGTATCCATAGCTACTCTACTAGTTTCCCTTACCTCACATAATTCAATATCCTTCTCCTTGGTGAATACCGAAGAAAAAAAATTGTTCAATAAATATGAAATTGTCAGAAGTGGGACCCGTTTGAGGCAGGAAACGTGTTCCCGATGTTGGGGGAGTCCAGAACCAGGGGCCACAGTTTAAGACCTACAACGAGGCGTACAATCAGTTAAATTAGTCAGGAGACAATAGGTGCTGGAGTAGGCCATTCGGCCCTTCGAGCCAGCACCGCCATTCAATGTGATCATGGCTGATCATCCCCAATCAGTACCCCGTTCCTGCCGTCTCCCCATTTCCCCTGACTCCGCTATTTTTAAGAGCCCTATCTAGCTCTCTCTTGAAAGCATCCAGAGAACAGAGAATCCAGAGGACAGTAGAACTGTAGTCAGTACATGCTGGAGTAACTCAGCGGGTCAGGCAGCATCTCTGGAGGTGTCAGTGTGTCTGGAGACACAGGTGCAATAGATACATTGACAATAGGTGCAAGAGTAGGCCATTCGGCCCTACTAGCCAGCACTGCCATTCAATGTGATCATGGCTGATCATCCAAAATGAGTACCCTGTTCCTGCCTTCTCCTCATATCCCTTGATTCCGCTAGCCCTAAGAGCTCTATCTAAATCTCTTTTGAATGCATCCAGTGAATCGGCCTCCACCGCCTCCTGAGGCAGCGAATTCCACAAAGGTTATGGGGAGAACGCAGCGGGATAGGGGAGTAGACGATGGGCTGAAAGGCCTTACTCTACTCCTATCACTTATGAGAACATGGACGGGTGACGTTTCGGGGTCAAGGCATTTCCTCAGAGTGAGACTGAAGACCCAAAACGTCCCCCACTCCTTCTCTCCGGAGATGCTGCCTGTCCGTCCCGCTGAGTTACTCTAGCATTGTGTGTCTATCTTCAGACTGAGAGTCCTGAGAGAGGGAAACGAGAAATATAGAACAAATGAATGAAAGATATGCAACAAAAAGAAGTGACGACGGTAAAGAAAACAGACATTTGTAGCTGTGGGCGAGGTGAAGATAGAGTCACAGACGCAACAACGATAAAAAAATCAGTTGGTGGCAAAGAACGATAAAAATCACACCAAACAAAAACAAGAACTGAACTATCGCAGCCATTAACTTTCAGAGTATTGGGAGAAAGGTTGCTCTGTTCCACGCCGTCATTGACTGTAAATCTCCTGACATAACCCTTGGCTCAGAGTCATCGTTAGACAAGAACGTTTCTTCCTCAGAAATTTTCCCCAGCTACTACCAAGTGACTAGAAATACAGGAGGAACACAAGGTGTAGATTAAACTTTATTATTCCATGCCATTTATATTCAAACATATAAGATTATTAAGGGTTTGGACACGCTAGAGGCAGGAAAAATGTTGGGGGAGTCCAGAACCAGGGGCCACAGTTTAAGAATAAGGGGTAAGCCATTTAGAATGGAGATGAGGAAACACTTTTTCTCACAGAGAGTGGTGAGTCTGTGGAATTCTCTGCGTCAGAGGGCGGTGGAGGCAGGTTCTCTGGATACTTTCAAGAGAGAGCTAGATAAGGCTCTTAAAGATAACGGAGTCAAGGGATATGGGGAGAAGGCAGGAACGGGGTACTGTATTGTATTGTATTCAAATTTATTGTCATTGTCTCAATTTGAGACAACGAAATGAATTTCCCTTACAGGCAGTATCATTAAAAAAATCACAAAGAAATAATAAAAATAAATAATAAATAAATAATAAAACATATTAAAAATAAAATTGAAATTGAATTAAAATTTAAAAAAAAAGCACAAACACAGAAAGTCCACGACACAACATAACATATATGGCACCAAGGTGAGGAAGGCACCATAGTCCACTGATTGTGGATGATCAGCCATGATCACATTGAATGGTGGTGCAGGCTCCAAGGGCCAAATGGCCTACTCCTGCACCTATTGTCTATCTCCACTACACATATATGCATGCCACCCATTACATGGCATTACCATACTACACTAACGCTGACAGCCAGCTGTATGCTGAGCTTCATGAGCACGGCTGTGCAGTTGAAATGCTCTGTATTTCTGAATGGAATAAAGACCTATGTTCCACCATGTGTGTTGTAGTGGATCATTCACGGGGAGGTGGCGGTGTTTTCATCGCGCATCCAAGACACCATCCCGCCGATCGAAAGACCTGACTTGACTCAAGAAGGAAGTGAACAGGTGTGGTGCCAGCTACCTGACGAGCCCCGAAAACATCTTTGTTGGGAGCTACTACTGTTCCCCCACCTGCCAGAGACGACCTAGACTTGTTAGACAAGAATGTCTCAGCGGGTGAGGCAGCATCTATGGAGCGAAGGAATAGGTGACGTTTCGGGTCCGAGACCCTTCTCCTCTCCACAGTGGCACTTGCACGCCCAGTACAGCAGGTGGCAGTGCTGCACCAGGCTAAGACAGAGTGCTGGAGAAACTCAGCGGGTGAGACAGCATCTATGGAGCGAAGGAATAGGTGACGTTTCGGGTTGACACCCTTCTTCTGACTGATGTGGGGGTGAAAGGAAGAAGAAAGGAAGAGGTGGAGGCAGTAGCTGTGGGAGAGCTGGGAAGGGTAGGGGGAGGAGGGAGAAAGCAAAGACTGCCTGAAATTGGAGAAGTCAATGTTCACACCTCTGGAGTGTAAACTGCCCAAGGAATATGAGGTGCTGCTCCTCCAATTTACGGTGGGCCTCACTCTGGCTATGGAAGAGGCCCAGGACAGAAAGGTCAGATTCGGAATGGGAGGTGGAGTTGAAGTGCTGAGCCACCGGGAGATCAGGTAGGTTATTGTGAACTGAGTGGAGGTCATGTATTGTATATATATATTTTTCGAATAAAGTTTATTTTGAATTAAAAAAAAAAAAGAACTGAGTGTAGGTGTCGGGCGAAGCGATCGCCAAGCCTGCGCTTGGTCTCACCGATGTAGAACAGTTGACACCTAGAGCAGCGGATGCAATAGATGAGATTGGAGGAGGTGCAGGTGAATCTCTGCCTCACCTGGAAAGACTGCTTGGGTCCTTGGATGGAGTCGAGGGGGGAGGTAAAGCGACGGGAAGGTAGCATTTCCTCCGGTTGCAAACATGGTGCTTGAGATAATGGCCTGGTGCTCGTCTGTGGGGTCATGGTCAAAGGATAACCCGGAAGTGGCGGTGCTGCCCACGCAGCTGCGGCTCGCCTGCAGTCCGTCTGTCTTTTTCATTTTTTTGTTTTCTTTTGTCTTGTTGGACGTATGTTTTCGTTTATTTTTAGTTGTGTATGTGTGGGGGGGCGGGGGGAAACTTGTTTTAGTCTTTTCCTTCGGGGGGATGCGACCTTTTCTTTGTCATAACCCCGTCTCCGTCTCCGATGAGGCCTAATCGCGGAGCTGGCGGCCTCCAACTGGAACCGACCTCGAGGCAGAGTCAGGACTCAACATCGCGAAGCTGGCCGACTTCGGGGCTGTGGTGGCGCTGCGGCGGCGGTGGCCCGACTTCGGAGCTTCGGAGGCTTCGGCCGCGGGCCCAGTGGACGGCAACATCGGGAGCTCGCTGGTTCCAGGTTGGTGACCGATTCTCCGGAGCTCCCCCAACAACAGCTTCGTCCGCTGGACTGGAGGGTGGCAGCTTCGCCCGCCCCGGGCCACGGAGTTTGAACCGGCCCGTTCACGGAGCGCGTATTCGGCCGCGGGTCTTACTTACTATCACCCGGCAGAGGGCCCAACATCGAAAGCCTGGATCGCCTCAACGCAGAGGGAGAACAAGGAAGGAGAGACAAGGACTTTAAGACTTTTGCCTTCCATCACGGTGAGGAGGTGCCTGGTAGACTCACTGTGGTGGATGTTAAATTGTGTTCATTGTGTGTTCTGTTATTTTATTCTCTGTTATGACTGCAAGGTACGCAATTTTGTTCATACTAACAAGTTTGAATGACAATAAAGGATACTTTATACTTTATAAGTAGGAGGTGTCTGGGAGTTGCCGCCTGGCCTCAGACCGGTAGAGATCAGCGTGCACAGATACCCCACAGACGAGCACCAGGCCATTACCTCAAACACCATCACTGGCTTCATCACTTCCAGCTCCCTGCCCTCCCAAGCCTCCAACCTACATCGTTCCCCAGCCCCACCCCGCCCGATTTTACCTTCTCCCCCAAATCCACCCATTGTTTCTGCTTGTTCTTGTCGCACCGAACTTATTTCCACATACCTCGACCCCATCCTATCCCCCCCTGATTAAATCCCTCCCTACCTACGTCCAAGACACCTCACACGCTCTTCGTCTCCTCCTTGGCTTCCGTTTTCCAGGTCCCCACTCCCTCATCTTCAGCCACTCTACACCTCCATCCCCCACCAGGAGGGTCTTAAAGCCCTCCGTTTCTTCCTCAACCGCAGAACCAACCAATCCCCGTCTACAGATACTCTCCTCCGCCTAGCGGAGCTGGTCCTTACCCTGATCAACTTTTCCTTTGACTCTTCCCATTTCTTCCAAATCCAAGGTGTAACTATTGTTGTGTTGTGACTGTCCAAATAGCTAAAGCCTAACACCATGATAAAGGTCCAAAGACTTTAGTAACGACATAACACAGATAACCTCATGATAGCACGTTTTTCTAATAATGCAGGAACCAAGCAGGGAGGGTTACTGTAAAGCTAGTGGGCGTAACTACAAAAGCATGATTCATAACATGAGTGACACTGATCTACATCCTCCCTCTTAAAGAATCAACAACAGTTTAACAAAGGGGACAGTTGAACAAAGGGGACTATGAAGGCATGAGGGAGGAGCTGGCCAAGGTTGACTGGAAAGGGATCCTAGCAGGAATGACGGTGGAACAGCAATGGCAGGAATTTCTGAGAATAATCCGGAAGACGCAGGATCATTTCATTCCAAAGAGGAAGAAAGATTCTAAGGGGAGTAGGTGGCACCGTGGCTGACAAAGGAAGTTAGGGATAGAATAAGTTTTTAAGAAGGAACTGCAGATGCTGGAAAATCAAAGGTACACAAAAATGCTGGAGAAACTCAGCGGGCGCAGCAGCATCTATGGAGCGAAGGAAATAGGCAACGTTTCGGGCCGAAACCCTTCTTCAGACTTCTCCTGAGTCTATTGCCTATTTCCTTCGCTCTTCATAGATGCTGCTGCGCCCGCTGAGTTTCTCCAGCACTTTTGTGTACCTAGGGATAGAATAAAACTAAAAGAAAAGATGTATAACACAGCAAAGAGTAGCCAGAAGCCAGAGGATTGGGAAACATTCATAGGACAGCAGAAGGAAATGAAACGGACAATACGGGCTGAAAAGTACGAGGGGAAACTGGCCAGGAATATAAAGAAGGACAGTAAAAGCTTCTTTAGATATCTTAAGGGAAAAAGAATAGTAAAGTCAAATGTGGGTCCCTTGAAGACAGACACAGGTGAAATTATTATGGGGAACAAGCAAATGGCAGAAGAGTTGAACAGCTACTTCGGATCTGTCTTCACTAAGGAAGACACAAACAATCTCCCAGATGTACTGGAGGACAGAGGATCTAGGGGGGTAGGGGAACTGAAAGAAATTTTCATTAGGCGAGAAATAGTATTGGGTAGGCTAATGGGACTGAAGGATGATAAAATCCCAGGACCTGATGGTCTGCATCCCAGGGTCCTCAGGGAGGTGGCTCTAGAAATAGTGGACGCATTGTTGATAATTTTCCAATGTTCAATAGATTCAGGATCAGTTCCTGGGGATTGGAGGATAGCCAATGTTATCCCACTTTTCAAGAACGGAGCGAGAGAGAAAACGGGGAATTACAGACTGACGTTGGTGGTGGGAAAGATGCTGGAGTCAATTATTAAAGAGGTAATAATGGGGCATTTGGATAGCAGTAAAATGATTAATCCAAGTCAACATGGATTTATGAAAGGGAAATCATGCTTGACTAATCTTCTGGAATTTTTTGAGGATGTGACAAGTAAAATGGATGAAGGGGTGCCAGTGGATGTAGTGTAGACTTTCAGAAAGCCTTTGATAAGCTCCCGCACAGGAGACTGGTGACTAAAATTAGAGCACACGGTGGTAGGGTGTTGACGTGGATAGAAAATTGGTTGGCAGACAGGAAGCAAAGAGTAGGAGTGAATGAGTCCTTTTCAGAATGGCAGGCAGTGGCGAGTGGAGTGCCGCAAGGCTCGGTGTTGGGGCCGCAACTGTTTACCATATATATTAATGATTTGGAAGAGGGAATTAGGAGCAACACTAGCAAGTTTGCGGATGACACAAAGCTGGGTGGCAGTGGTGACCTGGACATGTTGAGTGAGTGGGCAGATGCGTGGCAGATGAAATATAACATAGATAAATGTGAGGTTATCCACTTTGGCTGCAAAAACAAGGGGGCAGATTATTATCTCAATGGGGTTAGGTTATGTAAGGGGGAGGTACAGCGAGACCTGGGTGTCCTTGTACACCAGTCACTGAAAGTTGGCGTGCAGGTACAGCAGGCAGTGAAGAAAGCTAATGGAATGTTAGCCTTCATAACAAGAGGATTTTAGTATAGGAGTAAAGAGGTTCTTCTGCAGTTGTATAGGGCTCTGGTAAGACCACATCTGGAGTATTGTGTACAGTTTGGGTTTCCTAATTTGAGGAAGGACATCCTTATGATTGAGGCGTAGGATCACGAGATTGCAGCGTAGGATCACGACATTGATCCCTGGGATGGCGGGACTGTCATATGAGGAAAGATTGAAAAGACTAGGCTTGTGGAGTTTAGAAGGATGAGGGGGTAACTTATAGAAACTTATAAAATTAAAAAAGGACTGGACAAGCTAGATGCAGGAAAAATGTTCCCAATGTTGGGCGAGTCCAGAACCAGGGGCCACAGTCTTAGAATAAAGGGGAGGTCATTTAAGACGGAGGTGAGAACACCCAGAGAGTTGTGAATTGATGGAATTCCCTGCCACAGAGGGCAGTGGAGGCCGATTCACTGAATGGATTTAAGAGAGAGTTAGATAGAGCTCTAGGAGCTAGTGGAGTCAAGGGATATGGGGAGAAGGCAGGCACGAGTTATTGATTGGGGACAATCAGCCATGATCACAATGAATTGCGGTGCTGGCTCGAAGGGCTGAATGGCCTCCTCCTGCACCTATTTTCTATGTTGCTAGTACAAACCCATTGACTAAGTAAGGCATGCATAGTAATTAATAATAACCTGGAGGAAAGTCAAACATAGCCCGGGTATTTCACAACCGGCTTGCAAACATGACCAGCACGTGTACGATAGAGACCGTCTCCGTTCTTTCTGCCCGGGGACAGAGCAGGTGGCTGCACAGGCGAGGGAGACTGAACCAGCATTCCTGGAGATGAAGCAGGAGACTGTGACGCAGGCGAAGACGTCATGGGCAGAGTAGCCGATGCAGACCCGGGTTGTTGTGCTGGTATAGGCGGAGGAATGCCCGGGCTTATTGCCGTTGCCATCATTTTGAAGACATGCTGCGCCAGGTCTGTGTTGTGAGGCGTCACAAGTCAGTGTGACCGGCAGTTTAGAATCAAAGTAAGCCAGAGTAGGAGCACTAGACATCTGCTGCTTAAGTGTTGCTCGTGCCAAGTCCAAGCAGTGACTTTGTGTGTAAGTTGGCGCAATGGGGCTGATATTTCGCTGAAACCGGGAATGAAGTAGGCGCATGGCCCCAGCAATGCCTGCCTCTTTGTAGGGTACATGTCAGCTTCCAACACACTTTGAAACAAAGTTGCAAGACAGGAACACTCCGAACTTTTCACTGCTGCAGCAGGCAGGGTAGGTGCCATTGGATTTTTTTTTAATCCATTGCTGAGGGAGGCAGGGCAGTGCTGGAATCTTACTTTTGAGAACGGCTTCAGTTCCATTGGAGGAGACGGCTGCATGGTGGAATATTGGGTTGGGGGATCACACCATTGGGGGAGCAGACCCAACGGGTCTGCACTTGGTCTAGTATATCTATAAAACTCTGGGGCTATCCGTCCGGCTGCCGTCCGGATCCCTTTCTGCCTTTGATTCGTGCCCGATACTCGCAGATGTCCAATCGGAATGGCCGATGCTCGCAGATGTCCAATCGGAATGGATCCATTTGCATGTACGGCTGCCGGCTGCATTTCTTCCTTTGATTCATTGCCACGCCCAATCCAGACGCTCAATCTCCGAGATCTTTTCCATTTCGGTAAAGATTTCGCTTTTCTTTCTAAGTATCTGCTCCTCATTACATTTCGTCGTGTTGAAGTACACGTTTTTAATCAAATCCTTCCTCCCCCCCCACCCCCAAGTATTTCAAAAATAAACTGGCTTCTCCATTTACATGTCAGCTTCCAACACACTTCGAAACAAAGTTGCAAGACAGGAACACTCTGAACTTTTCACTGCTGCAGCAGGCAGGGGAGGTGCCATTGGATTTTTTTTATATCCACTGCTGAGGGAGACAGGGCAGTGCTGGAATCTTACTTTTGAGAACGGCTTCAGTTCCATTGCATGAGATGGGTGCATTATCCATTTTGGTGGCAAAAACGGGAAAGCAGATTATTTTCTAAACGGTGGCCGATTGGGAAAGGGGGAGATGCAGCGAGACCTGGGTGTCATGGTACACCAGTCATTGAAGGTAGGCATGCAGGTGCAGCAGGCAGTAAAGAAAGCAAATGGCATGTTGGCTTTCATAGCAAGAGGATTTGAGTATAGGAGCAGGGAGGTTCTACTGCAGTTGTATAGGGTCTTGGTGAGACCACACCTGGAGTATTGCGTGCAGTTTTGGTCTCCAAATCTGAGGAAGGACATTATTGCCATAGAGGGAGTGCAGAGAAGGTTCACCAGACTGATTCCTGGGATGTCAGGACTGTCTTATGAAGAAAGACTGGATAGACTTGGTTTATACTCTCTAGAGTTTAGGAGATTGAGAGGGGATCTTATAGAAACTTACAAAATTCTTAAGGGGTTGGACAGGCTAGATGCAGGAAGATTGTTTCCGATGTTGGGGAAGTCCAGGACAAGGGGTCACAGCTTAAGGATAAGGGGGAAATCCTTTAAAACCGAGATGAGGAGAACTTTTTTCACACAGAGAGTGGTGAATCTCTGGAACTCTCTGCCACAGAGGGTAGTTGAGGCCAGTTCATTGGCTATATTTAAGAGGGAGTTAGATGTGGCCCTTGTGGCCAAGGGGATCAGAGGGTATGGAGAAAAGGCAGGTACGGGATACTGAGTTGGATGATCAGCCATGATCATATTAAATGGCGGTGCAGGCTCGAAGGGCCGAATGGCCTACTCCTGCACCTAATTTCTATGTTTCTATGGTGGAATATTGGGTTTGGGGATCACACCATTGGGGGAGCAGACCAACGGGTCTGCACTTGGTCTAGTATATTACTAAACCTCTGTTCTTGACCGCTTTTGGCCGTCTGTGCTGCGATTTCCGAGAGAACACTGCCACCTACCGCCGTCATTTTTGGCCACCTTGCTCAGAGCCCCCATCCGCCGCATGTGTGCCGAGGATTTTTCCCGTCGATGAGAAATGACAGATATTAATTTTACAAAATTCCCCATTCTCTATGCTGCCCCTGCTGGAGGGAGGGGTGGGACTATAAAACCAGGAAGTGGTGTGCCTCAATCAGTCTCTCATCAAGATGGAGGTCACTCTGAGCTCTGAATGACACTTAACAAATGCCTACACAGCTGTGAGTACCCTTAATGTGGTTTGAAAATGAAAAGATGGTTAGTTTGAAGTAAAAAAGCACTGCTTGCAAATGGTTGTTTGGGGGGTTTGGGTTGAAGTAAAAAGGCACTCTCTTTCTCTCCACTACTCTCTCTCCCCACCTCTCTCTCCCTATCCCTCTCTTTCCCCGCGCCCGTCTCTCCCCACTTCTCTCCCCCACCCCCCCCTCTCCCCTCCTCCCCCGTCTCCTCCTCTCCCCCCCCCTCCTCCTCTCTCCCCCCTCTCCTCCCCCCCCTCTCTCTCTCTCTCCCCCCTCTCTCTCTCTCTCTCTCCCCATGGTGAAGCCCCCGCCGGGCGATGGAAGATCCCGCAGCCTGTTTTAAGTCGCGTCGGGCAATGAAAGGCCCCGTGAACGGGCCGATTGAAGCCCCACGATTCGGGGCGGACGAAGCTGCTGTTGCTGGAGTTCGGAGTCGGTTACCAACCAGGTCAGCTCCCGGTGTTACCGTCCACAAGGCCCACGGCCGGAGCTTTGCGTGTGTGTGTACGCACGCGCGCGCAGCGCCAAGAAATTGTGCCTCCCCCCCCATGTTTTGATAGCAATTTCCGCCCCCCCGAGTTGGTCCAGACTGTCCGCTTGTTGTTCTCCAAGACCTCCGTGATAGAGAACAGAAAGTGGCCTTTCTGTCGTACAAATCCGTATAAAAGGATTTGCAGATCCGCAGCATGTCCGTCTGCAAGGATGTTACTGAGCCGTCCTCCCCCTAAGGCTGTTCATCCCCCTGTGAACCTTATGGAAGAAGAAGCGTGAGCACGTCTCATCCTGCTCCACGTGGCAGACCCTGGATCGGAAGATGATCTTGGAGGATTCGGAGGTAAAGAGACCAGCTTGCCGGCCCTTCAATCAATCAATCAATCAATCAATCAATCAATCAATCAATCGATCAAAGACTTTATTGTCATTCAAAAATACACCAACATATGCAAGTCTGAACAAAATTTCGTTGCATCTGGATCACAGTGCAACATAAAATAACAAAAGGATAAAATAGATGAAAAGATAAAATAGATAAAAAGATCAAATAGATAATAGTGGCGGCACATTATATGTAATTCAAGAGTCTGATGGCTCGGGGGAAGAAGCTGTTGCAAAACCTGGCCGTTCTGCTCCTTATACGTTTGCTCGAGGGTGGCAGAGTGAACAGTCCATGATGGGGATGTTCAACTCTCTAAATTCCTCCCTCACATCCACCCCTCTCGACTGCAGAAGGAGCAGTTGCTGCAAATCTGTCTGGAGTTGACACAATTCCGTCTGACTCTGTCTTGCTCTCTGAACCCCTTTAAATATGAAGAACCTCTTAATGTTCTCCTGGGTTGCTTCCCACCAGTGTGTCGGGTAGTCAAAGAGGGGCATCACCGTTCTCCAACATGCGACGTCCCTCTTTAGCTCCTCAATGTTCTCTGGGGTCAACAGCTTCACATTTAACTTCCACGTCCCTCTGCCTGCCGTCCGGTTCTCCTGTAGGTGACAGGAAGTCTGAAGGAGGCAGTGGTCAGAGAAGAACACCGGCGTGAGGTCGTGACCATGACGGCCTTCGGCGCGAAGAGGAAATCTATCCGGGACCGGGCTGAACCGTCCGATCTCGACCAGGTGAACCGCGAGCAGGTATGCGCAGCTTTGCGAGACCAAGAGCAGGCTCTGCGATCGTTTCGCTGAACACCTCCACTCAGCCTGCCTTAACCGGCGGCGCGACTCTCGTCAGCAGCGGCCTCTGCAGCCCTTCCGCGTTTTTATTATTTTTGGTCTATGTTTCTGTGTAGTTTTTGTTATTTTTTGTTGGGGTGTGTGTGTGGGGGGAGGGAGGGGGTAACTTTTAAATCTCTCCCTGCACGGGAGACCCGACCTTTTCTTTGTCGGGTCTCCGTTGTCGTTGGGGCTGCAACGAGGAGCGGCCTCCAACAGGAGAAGACCGGGGACTCTGGTGCCGACGACTCACTTCACCGTCGCGGAGCTGGCCGAGTTCGGAGCGGGTGGAGCGGTGGTGGAGCGCTGCTGCTGCTGCGGCCCGACCTCTGGAGATTCGGAGGCTGCAACTGCGGGTTTGGCTGATGGCGGCACCGGGAGCCCGCGGGTCCCTGGAGGGAGACCGCTTTTCAGGGCTCCTGCAACGGCGACTTCTCCCGCCCGAGTTGCGGGGTTGAAGAGCTCCTGGAGCGGGGCCTGACATCACCGCCCCGCGCGGCTTGGAATGGCCGCGGGACTCTGCGAGCGCACGCCGGGGGCTCCACCACCAGGACCCGGTGTGCGACCTCGCACCACCCGGCGTGGCTTTAATGGCCGCGGGACAATCGCCATCGCCAGCCGGGGGCTTTGACTTTGACTCTGGCATGGGGGGGGAGAGTGCAGTGGAGAGATAAGTTTTTTTGGCCTTCCATCACAGCGATGTGATGGATGTTTATGTAAATTATGTTGTGTCTTGGGTCTATTTGTTTGTAATGTATGGCTGCAGAAACGGCATTTCGTTTGGACCTCAAGGGGTCCAAATGACAATTAAATTGAATCTTGAATCTTGAAATCTTGAACCTACCTGATCTCCCGGTGGCTCAGCACTTAACTTCCCCTCCCATTCCCAATCTGACCTTTCTGTCCTGGGTCTCCTCCATTGTCAGAGTGAAGCCAAATGCAAATTGGAGGAACAGCATCTCATATTTCGTTTGGGCAGTTTACACCCCAGTGGTATGAACATTGACTTCTTCAGTTTCAGGTTTCTCGCTTTCTCTCTCCTTCCCAGCAAAGTTTTAAGGGGGCACTAACAGCACGTTAGTATGCACAACACACACAAGTTGGCGACATGAAGAGTACTGCCCTGACGACGTCAAATTCAGAAGAAGATTCATGATAGAGCTCGATGATCTTGGCTTCCCAGCTCTCCCTCAGCCCACTGTCTTCGCCTCTTCCTCCCCCCCCCATCATCAGTCTGAAGAAGCGTCTCGACCCGAAACGTCTGTAGTTCTTACTTAAACAAATACATCCATTAATTGTTCCCTGAAGCAATTTCCCTGTGGAGTGCGTAGGTAGGTAGGTAGGCATGTGAACAGGTCTGTTGACAAGACATGCCTACCTCCCTACGCAACCTCCAACCATCCAAGCCCACAGGCTGCACAGCCCCCGCTAGTCCACACCCACTCTCGTCAGCTTCCAGCAAAGGTCCTATCGCTCCGCTATAAGATCTTTGGCTTCCAGTCTGGTCCCTGGTGAACTCTCCGGGAGCGATGGCTACAAGCAAAGATCCTAGAGGCTACAAGATCTACAAGATCCACGATGCGGCCTTCGTTCCGCTCCAGGGCTGGCGCCGTCGCCGTCGCCATGGAGACGCGGCGGCCCGACTTCCGGTGGACCGGCTTCCGGCGGGGCGGGACGTTGACGTACTGACGCGAGGAGGGGGCTGGGCACGTGCGTAGGGGAGGGCTGACGTACTAACGAGCTGCGAAGGGGCGGAGTGACGTAAACAGGAGGGGCGGGGCTACGCGGGGCAGGGGCGTGGTGACGCGGTGACGTACTGGGGAGGGGGCGCGTGCGCGGTGCGGGGCCCGACGGAAAATGGCCGCTTCCTAGGAGGAGGGGAGCGACGGCGGAGCAGGAGTTGGAGTGAGAGCCTCCCCCCCCCCCCCTCAACCGGTTCTCTCTGCTGGTGAGTGCGGTCATTGTGTATGTGTGAGAGAGAGAGAAAGAGAAAAAGAAAGAAAGAGAAGAGAAGAGGACAAGGACAGAGAACGGCGCTGGAATCGGACTGAGGTTGAAGCGGAGTGTGAGCCTTCCCCCCATCCTCCCATCCCTCACCCTTCCCCCTCCCCTCCCCCCCTACCCGCTTCTACCCGCTTCCCTCCTCCCCACTCCCCCCCCCTCCACCCTTTCCCTCCTCTACCCCTCCCCACTCCACGTTTTTTTCCCCCCCCCTCCATTCCCTACTTTTATCTCCCTGCTCCCCCCCCCTTTGTCCTTCCCCCCCCCCCACTTCCACCCCCTCCCCCCCCTCCCCGTTTCCCCTCCCCCCCCATCCTTCCCTCCCCTCCCCCTTCCCCTCCCCTCCCGACCCTCCCCTCTCCCCTTCCTTACCCTCTCCCCCTCCCTCTTCCAGCACTCTTTGAAATGTCACCTATCCATGTTCTCCAGAGATGCTGCCTGACCCGCTGAGTTACTCCAGCACTCTGTGTCCATCATCGATGTTGTGCAATTGTTTTTTTCTGTATGTGTGTGTTGGGTTAAACTTAATGTTAAAATCAATGTTAACAGCCTAAAACATTGAGGTCAATGTTTCCTCTCTGGCTGAGAGAGGAAAAAGTACTGGGAAAGACCCAAAACCTTTTGACCCAGTGAAACGGAGTCACGCCCGCAGAATATCAGGCAAACTGAATATCGAGCAGTCTGGAGAAGAGTCTCATCACGAAACGTCACCCATTCCTTTTCTCCAGAGACGCTGCCTCTCCAGCTGAGTTACTCCAGCATTTAGTGTCTTATCTTTGGTGTAGACCAGCGTCAATATAGATAATTCACCGGGTGTTTATTAGTTCATGTCAGAGGAACAGAATCAGGACTTTGGCCCATCGAGTCTACTCTGCCATTGAATCACGGCTGATCTGTCTTCCCTCTACATCTCTATTTTTAGTGCAAGCTCAAAAGACTATTTGCCAGAGAAGATTCCAGTCTTTAGCCCCTTGCCACTGTTTCTGGCTGATAACTTGTCTGACAGCATAGTGCTGAAACGTCAAACCTAGATGGCATCTGTGTGTGGAGCTCGTGCTTAAGAGGCGAACGCTGTCATAAATATACAACCCATTAAGTTGAATAGCCTAGATTATCTGCAAGAACAAAATACCACGTTTTTGATTCTTAAGGATGACATAAATTGTTTATTTGCATACACGACCACAGGTGCAATAGGAGGCCATTTGGCCCTTCGACCCTGCACCGCCATTCTTTGTGATCATGGTTGATCATCCACGATCAGTAATCAAGCCTGCCTTCTCCCCATATCCCTTGATTCCGCTAGCCCCTAGAGCTCTATCTAACTCTCTTTTAAATTCATCCAGTGACTTGGCCTCCACTGCCTTTTGTGGCAGAGATTCCACAAATTCACAGCTATCTGGGTGAAAAAGTTTTTTATCATCTCAGTTTTCAATGGCCTCCCCTTTATTGTCTGACTGTGGCCCCTGGTTCTGGACTCACCCAACATTGGGAACATTTTTCCTGCATCTAGCCTCTCCAGTCCTTTTATAATTGTATACGTTTCTATAAGATCTCCTCTCATCCTTCTAAATTTCATTAAATACAAGCCCAGTCTTTCCTCATACGACAGTCCCACCATCCCGGAGTTTACACTTTTAGTTTCCGGTGTTTTTGATATGCCACAGGCTTATTTGGCACAGACATTGTGGTCTGACGGGCCTGTTCCTGTGCTGTATTGTTCTGTTCTATGTTGTGTCACATGCACTCCACTTTGTAGTCTTTCCTTGAATTTCTGCACATAGTGCTTTTCTCCTGCCTTACATAGGGTATCATGCCAAATATACTCATAGTTAAAGGGCTGTCCCACTTGCGTGATTTTTTTTTTTTCGGCGACTTGCCGGCACCCGTTATAGTCGCAGCAGGCTGCTATAAAATGTTAACTTGGTGAAAATCCATCGGTGACCAGAAAAAGGTACAACTCTTTGGGCGACTACCCACGACCATACAGGCGTCACGTGTCGACGTATCGCAGGGTGACACCTGCATGGTCGCGAGGTGTCACCCAAAGATGCTGGAAAAATTGCAAAAGTGGGACAGGCCCTTTAAGGAGGAAGGCAGAAAGTGAGTCTGTGAAATTCTCTCCTTCAGAGAGCGGTGGAGGAAGGTTCTCTGGATGCTTTCAAGAGAGAGCTAGATAGGGCTCTTAAAGATAGCGGAGTCAGGGGATATGGGGAGAAGGCAGGAACGGGGTACTGATTGGGGATGATCAGCCGTGATCACATTGAATGGCGGTGCTGGCTCGAAGGGCCGAATGGCCTACTCCTGCACCTATTGTCTATTGTAGGAATTTGGAAAAATATATGCTTCTACCTTGTTCAAGAAGGAACTGCAGATGCTGGAAAATCGAAGGTAGACAAAAGTGCTGGAGAAACTCAGCAGGTGAGGCAGCATCTATGAAGCGAAGGAAATAGGCAAAGTTTCGGGTCAAAACCCTTCTACAGACCTTGCTTCTACCTTGCCTTAGACATTTTTTTCAGGAATATTATGACATGTCACAGGGTGACGCCTGTATGGTCGTGAGTAGTCGCCCAAAAGTCGTACCTTTTTCTGGTCGCTGCTGGATTTTCACCAAGTTGAAAATTTTCGGCGACCTGCTGCGACTATGACAGGTGCCGGTAAGTCGCCGGGAAGAAATCACGTACGTGGGATGGGCCCCTTTAAGGAGGAAGGCAGCAAATGTAGGAATTTGGACACAGATATGCTTGTACCTTGCCTCAGATATGCTTGTACCTTTTTTCAGAATATCGTTGCTGTATGTTCGCAGTATAGCGGAAAGTTTTCTGTTCAATTTGAGTAAATCAATCAGCCCTGCATAAACAGTGATAATGATCAGTTAATAAGTGAGGTATAAACAACGTTGAGGGTTCCAAACTGTGTCAAAGTATTTATTATATTCAGAACTGCACGTTTGTGTGGAATTTGCACGTTCTCCCCGTGACCTGCGCGGGTTTTCTCCCAGATCTTCGGTTTCCTCACACACTCCAAAGACGTGTAGGTTAAGTGGCTTGGGTTTGTATACTTGGTATCAGTGTAAATTGTTCCTCGTGTGTGTGTGTGTAGGCTTGTGTTAATGTGCGGAGTCCGCTGGTTGGTGCGGACTCGGTGGGCCGAAGCGCCTGTTTCCTTGTATCTCTAAACTAAATTGTAACATGTATTCATTATATGGTCACACTGATCAGTCTGTTCTGTATTTATTTATGCCTATTATATTCTGTTGTGCTGAAGCAAAGCAAGAATTTAATTCTATCTGGGACACATGACACCAAACTCTCTTGAATCTTGAATTGCATGTTTGCCTGAAAATCTTTTTTAAGATGAGTTTTCGATTTATTGCAGTCATGTGTACTGAGGTCCAGTGAAAAGCTTTGTTCTGCATGCTGTCTCAACAGATCAGATAATATACATAAATACAATCATCAAAATCAAATCCAGGAGTGCAAAGAGCAGAATATAGTTCTCAGCTTTGCAATACATCAGTTCCATGGACATGGAGAAGTCAAGTCTTTGGGGTCTGAACCTGACTTTCTAGAGCTCGAGTGTTACATGTTAGGCCACATTTGACAGTTTGGGCTTGAACAAAATAGATCAAAAGTACTTGAGAGGCTGTGGAATAAAATTACTGGTGCAAACATTGGCAGGGTGTGGTGGGAACAATGAAGAGGAATGCTTTAGACTGAAGGAAGGCTGGTCAGCTGGATGGGAAAGTGACAAATGACATAATTTGAAATTCGAGAGGTGGCGGTGCCATTTCGAGTCGGAAGGAATGGCCACACCCCACTCTGCCTTCCCCCCCCAATACCCATGACACCTGAACTAATGAAGAACAATAGTCATACATCTTCATATAGCATGGAAACAGGCCCTTTGGCAACGTACCCTTCCCATTTCCAGGCCCGACTAGTCCGAAGAAGGGTCCCAACCCGAAATGTCACCCATCCATGTTCTCCAGCGATGCTGCCAAAAAGGCCAGATTGTAATCACCTATTGTCTTTCTGTTGACTGGATAGCAGGCAACAAAGGCTTTTCACTGTACCTCGGTACCCGTGACAATAACCTGAAGCTGAACTTGTCCGTGCAGACTGACAAAGATGCCCCATCTAAGCGAGTCCCATTGGTTGTGTTTGGCCCATATCAAGAGAGTCAAGAGTGTTTTACTGTCATATATCCCGGATGGGACAATGAAATTCTTACTTGCTGCAGCACAACAGAATATGTAATCATTGTACATAACGGGGGAAGAGAAAAAAAAGTTCAATAAATGACAAATATAGTGCAAATAACAAATAATAATAATATAGTCTTTTGCAGTTCAGAGCTCAGAGCTTATTCGTTGTTGTGTTTAATAGCCTGATGGCTGTGGGGAAGCAGCTGTTTCTGAACCTGGACGTTAGTTTTCAGGCTCCTGTACCTTCTTCCTGATGGCAATGGTGAGATGAGTGTGTGGCCAGGATGGTGTGGGTCCTTGATGATGTTGGCTGCCTTATTGAGGCAGCGACTACGATAGATCCCTTCGACGGTGGGGAGGTCAAAGGCGGTGGTAGACAAAAGTGCTGGAGAAACTCAGCGGGTGAGGCAGCATCTATGGAGCGAAGGAAATAGGCAACGTTTCGGGCCGAAACCCTTCTAAGCCGGCGATGGACTGGGCAGTGGACACAACTTTTTGTAGTCTTTTTCGCTCCTGGATGTTCAAGTTGCCGAACCAGGGCACGAGGTAAGGGGCAAGCCATTTAGAACGGAGACGAGGAAACACTTTTTCTCACAGAGAGTTGTGAGTCTGTGGAATTCTCCGCCTCAGAGGGCGGTGGAGGCCGGTTCTCTGGATACTTTCAAGAGAGAGCTAGATAGGGCTCTTCAAGATATTGGAGTCAGGGGGATATGGGGAGAAGGCAGGAACGGGGTACTGATTGGGGATGATCAGCCATGATCACATTGAATGGTGGTGCTGGCTCGAAGGGCCGAATGGCCTACTCCTGCACCTATTGTCTATTGATGCAACCAGCCAGAATGCTCTCTACGGAGCACCTGTCGAAGTTTCCTACCCAAGTACCTGTCCTAGTGTGAATTGTGGTAAATGGAAGGACCTGGGACAATGAGTAGGAGTAAGGGCAGCGTCGACCCACCAATCCTTAAAGACAGTGATACTTGTCAAAAAGTGGTGATAATGCTAAAGGCATAGTCTGCTTTATTGGTTGAGTAAAGAGGATTTTCTGGAATTGTACCCAATACTATTGGGGCACAAAATGCTGGAGTAACTCAGCGGGACAGGCAACATCTCTGGAGAGAAGGAACGGGTTTCGGATTGAGACCCTTCCTCAGACTGAGAGCCAGGGGAGGGGGAGATGCAGAGATAAGGAAGTGCAAGGTGTGAGAACGAGACATCAATGAGGGTGGAGATCAGGAAAATGTAGAATGGATCATCATTAGCTCGGAGAAGGTGACAGCAAATCAAACAGATAAAATGTAAGCAGGGACAGTCGGACTGGTTGAAGAACTGGGAAGGGGGGAGGGATGGAGATAGAGGGAAAGCAAAGGTTACTTGAAGTTAGAAGTCACTATTCATACTGTTAGGGTGTAAGATGCCCAAGTGAAATATGAGGTGTTGTTCCTCCAATTTGTGCTGGGGCTCACTCTTACAATGGACTAGGACAGAAAGGCCAGTGTGGGAATGGAAGTTCTGACCCAAAACGTCGCCCATCCTTTTTCTCCAGAGATGCTGCCTGACCCGCTGAGTTACTCCAGCATTCTGTGAAACGTCACCTATCCATGTTCTCTACAGATGCTGCCTGACCCGCTGCCTTAGTTCAGAACTTTGTGTCTATCTACGGTATAAACCAGGATGTGAGACTTCCTTCATACACAGTTTAAATATTTATATAGGTTGAAATAAATATCTTTATATAGGGTAAGATAAATAGAAACACATCTTAGTTAAATGCTATAGCATTTGATTGGACAATAGACAATAGGGGCAGAAGTAGGCCATTCGGGCCTTCGAGCCAGCACCGCCATTCAATGTGATCATGACTGATCATCCCCAATCAGTACCCCACTCCTGCCCCCCCCCCCCCCCCCATATCCCCTAACTCCGCTGTCTTTAAGAGCCCTATCTAACTCTCTCTTATCTGGATAGGTCAATGGAGGAAAAAATATGGGAAAATATCAAGCTTTCCTTGTCAATTCTTCCCTTCCCTCCCGTACCACCCCGTCCCCGGGCACTTTCCTTTGCAACTGCAAGAGATGCAACACTTGTCCCTTTACCTCCCCCCTCGACTCCGTTCAAGGACCCAATCAGCCATTCCAGGTGTGACAGAGGTTCACCTGCATCTCCTCCGACATCATCTATTGCATCCGCTGCTCTAGATGTCAGCAGATCTACAACGGTGAGACCAAGCGGAGGCTTGCCGATCGTTTTGCCGAACACCTCCGCTCGGTCCGCAATAACCAACCTGATCTCCCGGTGGCTCAGCACTTCAACTCCCCCTCCCACTCTGTATCCAACCTCTCTGTCCTGGGTCTCCTCCACGGCCAGAGCGAGCAACACCGGAAATTGGAGGAACAGCACCTCGTATTCCGCTTGGGGAGTCTGCATCCTGGGGGCATGAACATTGAATTCCACCAATTTTGTTAGCGCTTGCTGTCTCCTCCCCTTCCTCAGCCCTTGGGCTCCCTCCTCCTTTTTCTTTTTCTCTTTCTCCTTCCCCCCCCCCCCCCCCACCCCCTCCCCCCCCCCCCCACCCCCCCCCATCAGTCTGAAGAAGGGTTTCGGCCCGAACGTTGCCTATTTCCTTCGCTCCATAGATGCTGCTGCACCCGCTGAGTTTCTCCCACATTTTTGTGTAACTTCATGTGAATATATGTTTGCCGGCCCAGCTCCAGAGTGATGTTCTGTGACACAGATGCCAAATTACTTAATTTATACATAATTCACAAATTTAAAACTGTCCAGCAAATTTTTAATACATAAGCAAGGCTAATTGCTAGAGGCAGGAAACATGTTCCCGATGTTGGGCGAGTCCAGAACCAGGGGCCACAGTTTAAGAATAAGGAGTAAGCCATTTAGAACGGAGACAAGGAAAGACTTTTTCTCACAGAGTAGTGAGTCTGTGGAATTCTCTGCCTCAGAGGGCGGTGGATGCTTTCAAGAGAGAGCTAGATAGGGCTCTTAAAAATAGCGGAGTCAGGGGATTTAGGGAGAAGGCAGGAATGGGGTACTGATTGGGGATGATCAGCCATGATCACATAGAATGACGGTGCTGGCTCGAAGGGCCGAGTGGCCTACTCCTGCACCTGTTGTCTATTGTCTATAATTTGAATTTAATTTACTGATTTTTTTTTTTTTCCTTTTGCGGTTGATTGAATATTTGTAAATGTGTTCGTTGGGACTTGCGCGTGAGATCAGCTGTTGGTTCTGATGGAAACGCTAAGTGCCGATTCAATCAACCTAATCTGATAGCAGTGAGTCTAGTCCATTGGCAATATTCACGTTTGGAATCGTTATGCATCAATAGCTGAATGACCATTTGTACCATAACCCGTGATGGTCATGAGTGATTTAGGAACAGAATTAGGCCATTCGGCCCATCAAGTCTACACTGCCATTCAATCATGGCTGATCTATCTCTCCCGAACCCCATTCTTGTCTGAATTTTGGTGATCAGAACTGCACACAATGCTCCAAGTGTGGTCTCTCCAACTTTGTTTTAGATGTTTTCTCTTTCTACTTAGGAAATGCTTTTCTCTCCCGTCCTCTTTATTCCGCGTGTTTTGTGTTTCCATATCACGATTTCTCTAATCTTTCCAGTTTTGCCCTCAGATAGCTACATTTGAGTTCTAGCATCATGATGTTTGGATAGATTTGTACACAGATGTTAGTTTAACTTAGTCTAGAGCAGTGCTTCTTAAACTGGTGAATGGTTCACGCAAGGGTGAATGAAATTATTTTGGGGTGAATGAAGGGTGAGTGACTTAATTTATTTCATTGTTTTCCATAACAAAAGGCATTGCCATGAAACTGTTTAAGAAGGAACTGCAGATGCTGGAAAATCAAAGGCAGACAAAAATGCTGGAGAAACTCAGCGGGTGAGGCAGCATCTATGGACCGAAGGAAATAGGCGACGTTTCGGGTCGAGACCCTTCTTCAGTCTGAAGAATAGTATATCAGACTGAAGAGGGGTCTCGACCCGAAACGTCGCCTATTTCCTTCGCTCCATAGATGCTGCCTCACCCGCTGGGTTTCTCCAGCATTTTTTGTCTACCTTGCCACTAAAGTGGTTAGTAAGCACTTATTGGTTTTAAATGCAGTGGAGCTGGAAATTTGATATGTTTTTTTTCCTCTCTACCTATGGTTTTCTAATTTCCAAGTAGCAGGATATTTCCCAGATTTACTGTAATCCAACCTTTTAGGGAAGACCAGACGAGCTGGTGGGATCATAAATTTATAAACGGCAACACTGGAGGATCGCCGTAGGCAACTGTTGAACCGTAACTTTACTTTGTGTAGCAATTTAGCGACTTTTCTGCTAGAACTAGAATTCTCTATATATTTACTGTACTTCACTAAATAAATGATATATAAAATTATACACAAGGGAGAATAAGACGGAAATTACTAGAAAAAAACATGGACATTTAGTCGAGGGTGAATCAAATTTAGTGATAAAGACTCAAGGGTGAATGATGCTGGAATAGTTTAAGAAGCACTGGTTTAGAGAGACAGTGTGACAATAGACAAGAGGTGCAGGAGTAGGCCATTCAGCCCTTCGAGCCAGCACGGTCATTCAATGTGATCATGGCTGATCATCCCCAATCAGTATCCCCGTTCCTGCCTTCTCCCCATATCCCCTGACTCCGCTATTTTTAAGAGCCCTATCTAGCTCTCTCTTGAAAGCATCCAGAGAACCTGCCTCCACCTCCCTCTGAGGCAGAGAATTCCACAGACTCGCCACTCTCTGTGAGAAAAAGTGTTTCCTCGTCTCCGTTCTAAATGGTTTACTCCTTATTCTTAAACTGTGGCTGCCTTCACCTGCATACCGATGACTCCCAGCCAAGCACCTGCAGTTCCTTCTTAAACTCTTAAACTGTGGCCCCTGGTTCTGGTGTGAAAACAGGCCCTTCCGCCCATCAACTCCAGGCCGAACATCGGTTGACCGGTTCACACTAGTTCCATGTCATCGCACTTTTCACATTCTCTCCCCACACCAAAAGGCTCAATTAGGAATAGGAATACTTTATTGTCACATGTGACTAGGCACAGTGAAATTCTTTGCTTGCATGCACAATGTATAGAGATAGCAGCCACCTACGGCGCTGATAAGGATGTGTAAAGGTGACAACAGAATGTACGGCTGCTGTACTGTTCATGGTTTAATAAGAATCATTGCACTATCCACAGTGCATCACCATAATGCTTCCTCAATAAACTAATAAGGTCACCAATTAACGTACAGTCCCAAGATAGAAACAAAATGCTGGAGTAACTCAGCGGGACAGGCAGCGTCACTGGAAAGAAGGGTCTGAGGAAGGATCTCGACTTGAAAAATCATCCATTTCCTTCTCTCCAGCGATGCTGCCTGTCCCGCTGAGTTACTCCAGCTTTTTGTGTCTATCTTTGGGCTTCAAGGTTTCAAGGTTCAATGTCAGTTTATTGTCACATGTACCAATTAAGGTACAGTGAAATTCTCACCAGTGTCTGCAGTTCCTTCCTACACATGACTGACAAATCCGTCTTTGGGATGTGGTAGCTAACTGGATGAAACCCGCGCGGTCACAGAGAGAACGTGCAAACTCCACACAGACAGCACTTGAGGTCAGGATCGAGGAGTTTTTTACTTTGAGTTGGCTGCCTCAGTCTGTGTGAACACTCGATAAGCTGCAGACAGTTGAGCCAGGGCATATGTCCAGGTGTGTGTGAGCGCCCTGCCTCACTATTTGCAAAGATGATCAATTTAAAAAATGTTATTGGAACTCCAATTGTGGGCATTAAATTTGGTAAAGATTATTTGAAATTTAACTGTGCACATCATGTTTACATGCGAGACCGAGCGCAGGCTCGGCGATCGTTTCGCTGAACACCTCCGCTTAGTCCGCCTAAACCTACCTGATCTCCCGGTGGCTCAGCACTTCAACTCCCCCTCCCATTCCCAATCTGGCCTTTCTGTCCTGGGCCTCCTCCATTGTCAGAGTGACGCCCAGCACAAATTGGAGGAACAGCACCTCAAATTTCACTTGGATAGTTTACACCCCAGCGGTATGAACATTGACTTCTCTAATTTCATATAGCCCTTGCTTTCCCTCTCTCTCCACCCCCTCCTCCTTCCCAGTTCTCCCACCAGTCTTACTGTCTCCAACTACGTTCTATCTCTGTCCCACCCCCTCCCCTGACATCAGTCTGAAGAAGGGTCTCGACCCGAAACGTCGCCCATTCCTTCTCTCCAGAGATACTGCCTCACCCGCTGAGTTACTCCAGCATTTTATATCTACCCTCGATTTAAACCAGCATCTACAGTTCCTGCCTACACATGTTTACATGCTTTCTTGTATGTTTGAGCCTGGCTGATTTATTTGAAGGCATTTTAGGTTTGTTGTCGGGTATTGGTGAGCCTGAGCAAAGGGGAGAGGTTGAGCAGGCGAGGAATCTATTCCTTGGAGCGCAGGAGGATGAGGGGGTGATATTGCAGAGGTGTGCAAAATCATGAGAGGAATAGATCGGCTAGATGCACGGAGTCTCTTGCCCAGAGTAGGGGGCATCGACTACTCGGTAAATGCTCAGTTTCATGCCCAGAGTTGGGTAATGGAGAACCAGAGGCACAAGGTTTAAGGTGGGGGGGGGGGGGGGGGGGTTGGGTGGAGAATTAGGGGACAGGGGGGTTAAGGGGTGGGGGGGAAGATTTAAGAATCTGAGGGCTTAACTTTTTGCTGGGTGTATGGAATGAGCTGGAGGACGAGGTACGTTCAAGAAACATTTAGACGGATACATGGATAGGATAGGTTTAGAGGGATGTGAGCCAAACTGAGGAAATGTTGGACTAATGAAGATGGGACATGCTGGTCGGTGTGGGCAAGTTGGGCCGAGGGGTCTGTTTCCATGTTGTATGACAGGGTATTGGTGAGACCACACCTGGAGCATTGTGTACAGTTTTGGTCTCCAAATCTGAGGAAAGACATTCTTGCCATAGAGGGAGTACAGAGAAGGTTCACCAGACTGATTCCTGGGATGTCAGGACTTTCATATGAAGAAAGACTGGATAGACTCGGCTTGCAAAATGTTGAAAAGCAGGACCTCCAGGGTTGTTATCTCCGGTTTGTTTCCAGTTCCCCGTGCTAGCGAGAGCAGGAACAGGGAGATACGGGACCTGAACGTGTGGCTGAGGAACTGGTGCACGGGGCAGGGATTTAGATTCTTAGATCACTGGGATCTGTTTTGGGGTAAGGGGGAACTGTACAAAAGGGACGGATTGCATCTTAACAGGTGTGGGACCAGCATTCTGGCAGGCAGGTTTGCCACTGCTACACTGGTGGTTTTAAACTGAATAAGGGGGGTGGGGTGTTGAATGGGATAGTGGAGGATGGAGTTAAGGGGAAAGGGTTTCTTAAATGTGTGAGCGTAGAGACCGAGGGGTGTAAAATGAGGGTAGAAGAAATAGGTAGCAAGGTGAAAAGTAAAAGTGGCAGGCAGACAAAACCAGGGCAAAAATCAAAAAGGGCCACTTTTCAACATAATTGTATAAGGGGTAAGAGTGTTGTAAAAACAAGCCTGAAGGCTTTGTGTCTCAATGCAAAGAGCATTCGTAATAAGGTGGATGAGTTGAATGTGCAGATAGCTATTAATGACTATGATATAGTTGGGATCACGGAGACATGGCTCCAGGGTGACCAAGGCTGGGAGCTGAACATCCAGGGATATTCAATATTCAGGAGGGATAGACAGAAAGGAAAGGGAGGTGGGGTAGCGTTGCTGATTAGAGAGGGGATTAACGCAATGGAAAGGAAGAACATTAGTTTGGAGGATGTGGAATCGGTATGGGTAGAGCTGCGAAACACTAAGGGGCAGAAAACGCTGGTGGGTGTTGTGTACAGGCCACCTAACAGTAGTAGTGAAGTTGGAGATGGTATCAAACAGGAAATTAGAAATGCGTGCGACAAAGGCAAAACAGTTATAATGGGTGACTTCAATCTACATATAGATTGGGTGAATCAAATTGGCATGGGTGCTGAGGAAGAGGATTTCTTGGAATGTATGCGGGATAGTTATCTAAATCAACATGTAGAGGAACCAAGGAGAGAGCAGGCTATTTTAGACTGGGTATTGAGTAATGAGGAAGGGTAAGTTAGCAATCTTGTTGTACGTGCCCCCTTGGGCAAGAGTGACCATAATATGGTTGAGTTCTTCATTAGGATGGAGAGTGACATTGTTAATTCAGAAACAATGGTTCTGAACTTAAAGAAAGGTAACTTTGAGGGTATGAGACGTGAATTGGCCAAGATTTACTGGCAATTAATTCTAAAAGGGTTGACGGTGGATATGCAATGGAAGACATTTAAAGGCTGCATGGATGAACTACAAAAATTGTTCATACCAGTTTGGCAAAAGAATAAATCAGGGAAGGTAGTACATCCATGGATAACAAGGGAAATCAGGGATAGTATCAAAGCGAAGGATGATGCGTACAAATTAGCCAGAAAAAGCAGCATACCGGAGGACTGGGAGAAATTCAAAGACCAGCAGAGGAGGACAAAGGGCTTAAATTAGGAAAGGGAAAATAGATTATGAAAGAAAACTGGCAGGGAACATAAAACTGACTGCAAAAGTTTTTATAGATATGTGAAAAGAAAGAGATTAGTTAAAACAAATGTAGGTCCCTTGCAGTCAGAAACAGGTGAGTTGATCATGGGGAATAAGGATATGGCGGACCAATTGAATAACTACTTTGGTTCCGTCTTCACTAAGGAAGACATAAATAATTTGCCGGAAATAGCAGGGGACCGCGGGTCAAAGGAGTTGGAGGAATTGAGTGAAATCCAGGTAAGCCGGGAAGTGGTGTTGGGTAAATTGAATGGATTAAAGGCCGATAAATCCCCAGGGCCAGATAGGCTGCATCCCAGAGTACTTAAGGAAGTAGCTCCAGAAATAGTGGATGCATTAGTAATAATCTTTCAAAACTCTTTAGATTCTGGAGTAGTTCCTGAAGATTGGCGGGTAGCAAACGTAACCCCACTATTTAAGAAGGGAGGGAGAGAGAAAATGGGGAATTACAGACCAGTTAGTCTAACATCGGTAGTGGGGAAACTGCTACAGTCAGTTATTACAGATGGGATAGCAGCACATTTGGAAAGTGGTGAAATCATTGGACAAAGTCAGCATGGATTTACGAAAGGTAAATCATGTGTGACGAATCTTATAGAATTTTTCGAGGATGTAACTAGTAGCGTGGATAGGGGAGAACCAGTGGATGTGGTGTATCTGGACTTCCAGAAGGCTTTCGACAAGGTCCCACATAAGAGATTAGTATACAAACTTAAAGCACAAGGCATTGGGGGTTCAGTATTGATGTGGATAGAGAACTGGCTGGCAAACAGGAAGCAAAGAGTAGGAGTAAACGGGTCCTTTTCACAATGGCAGGCAGTGACTAGTGGGGTACCGCAAGGCTCAGTGCTGGGGCCCCAGCTATTTACAATATGAAAGAATGAGCTGAATGAAGGTTTTTATGGCAATATCTCCAAGTTTGCGAATGACACTAAGCTGGGGGGGCAGTGTTAGCTGTGAGGAGGATGCTAGGAGACTGCAAGGTGACTTGGATAGGCTGGGTGAGTGGGCAAATGTTTGGCAGATGCAGTATAATGTGGATAAATGTGAGGTTATCCATTTTGGTGGCAAAAAGCAGACTATTATCTAAATGATGGCCGATTGGGAAAGGGGGGAGATGCAGCGAGACCTGGGTGTCATGGTACACCAGTCATTGAAGGTAGGCATGCAGGTGCAGCAGGCAGTAAAGAAAGCGAATGGTATGTTAGCTTTCATTGCAAAAGGATTTGAGTATAGGAGCAGGGAGGTTCTACTGCAGTTGTACAGGGTCTTGGTGAGACCACACCTGGAGTATTGCGTACAGTTTTGGTCTCCAAATCTGAGGAAAGACATTCTTGCCATAGAGGGAGTACAGAGAAGGTTCACCAGCCTGATTCCTGGGATGTTAGGACTTTCATATGAAGAAAGACTGGATAGACTTGGCTTGTACTCGCTAGAATTTAGAAGATTGAGGGGGGATCTTACAGAAACTTACAAAATTCTTAAGGGGTTGGACAGGCTAGATGCAGGAAGATTGTTCCCGATGTTGGGGAAGTCCAGAACAAGGGGTCACAGTTTAAGGATAAAGGGGAAATCCTTTAGGACTGAGATGAGAAAAACATTTTTGATACAGAGAGTGGTAAATCACTGGATCTCTCTGCCACAGAAGGTAGTTGAGGCCAGTTAATTGGCTATATTTAAGAGGGAGTTAGATATGGCCCTTGTGGCTAAAGGGATCAGGGAGTATGCAGATACAGGATACTGAGTTGGATGATCAGCCATGATCATATTGAATGGCGGTGCAGGCTCGAAGGGCCGAATGGCCTACTCCTGCACCTATTTTCTATGTTTCTATGTCTCTGCATTGTAAAATATAGACCATTTTGCACATTTGATCCATGTTCTGAACGGTCCTTCCATAACCTGGGTACTGTCTGATTCGCCTTTACCCCATTGTGTTCATTGGACTTTGTCTCTGAAACTGATGCACTACAATGCTGTGAACTGTTCTGAAACCTGTATCTTCCCCTTTGCTTTACCTATTGTATTGGAGTCTGTCATGTATTTATGTACAGTGTTGAGTTTGACTGTTTTTTTGTACAGTGTTATCTGATCTGTTTGAGAAAGAACTGCAGATGCTGGTAAAATCGAAGGTAGACACAAAATGCTGGAGTAACTCAGCGGGTGAGGCAGCATCTCTGGAGAGAAGAAATGGGCGACGTTTCGGGTCGAGACCCTTCTTCAGACTGATGTCAGGGAAGTGGACAGGACAGGGATAGAATGTAGTCGGAGACAGTAAGACTGGTGGGAGAACTGGGAAGGAGAGAGAGAGAAAGCAAGGGCTATTTCAAGTTAGAGAAGTCAATGTTCTGTTCCATTCTGTTTGTAGTTTTTTTTGTCGCACAAAGTCCTTGAGGATTGCCACTTTTCATTTCACTGCACATCTCGTATGTGTATGTGATGAATAAACTTGACTTGACTTCATACCGCTGGGGTGTGAGCTATCCAAGCGAAATATGAGATGCTGTTCCTCCAATTTGCGATGGGCCTCACTCTGACAATGGAGGAGGCCCAGGACAGAAAGGTCAGATTGGGAGCGGGAGGGGGAGTTAAAGTGTTGAGCCACTGGGAGATTAAGATCATTTAGATCTGATCTGTTAGGATAGCATGCAAAACAAAGCTTTCCACTGTACCTCAGTACACGTGACAATAATAAACCTAAACATAAAAACATGGAAACATAGAAAATAGGTACAGGAGGAGGCCATTTGGCCCTTCGAGCCTGCACAGCCATTCATTGCGATCATGGCTGATCGTCCCCAATCAATAACCTGCACCTGCTTTCTCCCCATACCCCTTGATTCCACTAGCCCCTAGAGTTCTATCTAACTCTCTCTTAAATCCATCCACTGGTTCCTTTACCTCGAGTTCTCACATCAAATTTGGTTCATTGGACAACACTAAATCCAGAATTGCCTTTTTTCTGGTCGGCTCCATTACAAGCTGCTCCAAGAATCCATCTCGGAGGCATTCTACAAACTCTTTCTTGGGGTCCTGAACCAACCTGATTTTTCAAGTCTTCCTACATATTGAAATCCCCCATCACCACAGTGGCATTACCTTTGTTACGTGCCAGTTTTAACACCTACTGCAACTCACACCCTACATCTGGGCTACTATTTGGGGGTGTGTAGATAACACCAATTAGTGTCTTCTTGCCTTTGCAATTCCTCAACTCAACCCACAGTGACAGTGTGTACCACTCTACCTCGTCTGTCCCTATGTCTTCCCTCGCAAACCTTCCCCAGCCTAATTATTTTTACAAATACGGCGTTGACCTTTAGTTTTTGAATTAAGATATATTGCACGCTGTTCAACCCATATTATCTTCCTGTTTGAAACACCTCGGTATTTTGTAATAACCACATTTTACCCCACCCCGGTCGGTGTTGCAATTTTCGTTGAACAATTGTGACATTGAAGAGCTTTGACAAGATGAATTATTTTCTAAATTGAGAACAGCTTTGGGGAAGCAGTATCAGAGCCTTCAACGTAGTCAGACAGCATTTCTGGATGGCGGTGCTGGCTCGAAGGGCCGAATGGCCTACTCCTGCACCTATTGTCTCTTGTCTATTGTCAGTCCCAGTTTAATGGTGCATACAGCAATTGCACTGAAAGCCCTGCCACCCCTGTCCACCCGTAACAAACACCTGATTTATGGAAGATAGACACACAATGCTGGAGTAGCTCAGCGGAACAGGAAGGATCTCTGGAGAGAAGGAATGGGTGATAGAAACATAGAAAATAGGTGCAGGAGTAGGCCATTCGGCCCTTCACTGTGATCATGGCTGATCATCCACAATCAGTACCCCGTTCCTGCCTTCTCCCCATATCCCTTGATTCCGCTATCTTTAAGAGCTCTATCTAACTTTCTCTTTAAAGCATCCAGAGAATTGGCCTCCACTGCCTTCTGAGGCAGAGAATTCCACAGATTCACAACTCTCTGGGTGAAAACGTTTTTCCTCATCTCCATTCCAAATGGCCTACCTCTTATTCTTAATGCTGGAGTTACTCCAGCATTTTGTGTCTATCTTCGATTTAAACCAGCATCTGCAGTTCCTTCTTACATGTTTGATTTATGGAGACCCCTACACACAAACAAGCTCCTAATTATTATAAATTTATTTTAATTCTTATAGATTATTAGATTAAAAAATCCGACTTGCGCACCTGCCTTGATTCCTAAGAAAAGCAGTACTCATTTTCTCTATCTCTCCACTTTAGTTCCGTTCAGAGATCCAGTGCGGAAACAGGCCCTTTGGCCCACCGAGTCCACGCTGACCAGCGATCCCCACACACACTAGGGACAATTTATAGGTCTGACGAAGGGTCTCGACCCTGTTCCTTTTCCCCAGAGATGCTGTCTGACCCAATGAATGACTCCAGCTTTTTGTGTATCTTAGGGACATTTTATAATTGTACCAAGCCATTTTGCCCACAGAAAACGTCTTTGGAGTGTGGGTGGAAACTGGAGAACCTGGAGAAGACCCACGCAGTGAGGGGGAGAACGTGCAAACTCCGTACATACAGCACCCGTGGTCAGAATCGAACCCGGGTCTGTGACGCTGTGAGGCAGCAACTCTACCGCTGCACCACCGTGCCACCCTTTTATTAACTGTTTCTTCGTGATTTAGTAATTGTTTTTTCTTATCAGTTTTGAGTGCTTTTGATGCCTTCATTACAATACTATTTTAGTGGTCAGAATTGACTTGGGGAACCTCTGTAAAAGCAGAACTCGCTCGGGCAACCTGTCGAGGAGTTTGGTCTGCATCCTGTATCAAATACCATTTATGTCAAGCGTGTGTGTTTGTGTATGGAGCAGAGCTAGTCATACAGCATGGAAACAGGCCCATTTGCAGCCCTGTGTAGAAAAAATCTGCAATTGCTGGTATATACTGAAAATAGACACAAAGTGCTGGAGTAACTCAGCGGGTCAGGCAGCATCTCTGGAGAAAAAAGGATAGGCAACATTTTGGGCCTGACCTCTTCTTCAGACCCAAGGGTCCTGACCTGAAACGTCACCTGTCCATGTTCCCCAGAAATGCTGCCTGACCCGCTGAGTTACTCCAGCACTCTGTGAAACGTCACCTGTCCATGTTCCCCACAAATGCTGCCTGACTCGCTGAGTTACTCCAGCACTCTGTGAAACGTCACCTGTCCATGTTTCCCCAGAAATGCTGCCTGACCCGCTGAGTTACTCCAGCACTCTGTGAAACGTCACCTGTCCAGGTTCTCCACAGATGCTGCCTGACCCGCTGAGTTACTCCAGCACTCTGTGAAACGTTACATAGAAACATAGAAAATAGGTGCAGGAGTAGGCCATTCGGCCCATCGAGCCTGCACCGCCATTCAATATGATCATGGCTGATCATCCAACTCGGTATCCTGTACCTGCCTTCTCTCCATACCCCCTGATCCCTTTAGCCGCAAGGGCCACATCTAACTCCCTCTTAAATATAGCCAATGAACTGGCCTCAACTACCGTCTGTGGCAGAGAATTCCAGATATTCACCACTCTTTGTGTGAAAAAACTCTCTGTGTTACCTATCCATGTTCTCCACAGATGCTGCCTGACCCGCTGAGTTACTCCAGCACTCTGTGTCTATCTCACTGTTGTTGAGAGGTTGGAGTTGTGCATCCGCCAGATCAGTTAAGGACAGACGATTTTCTTCCCTAAAATAACATCTGTAAATTGGTGGGTTTTTGCAAGCAGTGTAATCTGCCATAATAAGCCAGATTTATTTAACTGACTTTGAATTTTTCCCTGCTGCTCTCATGGGGGATTTGAACATGAGGTTGGACTAGTCGGTACTTTATAGCCCATGCTGTGGAGTACCAGTCCTATCATCTTGTAGATTTTAGAGGTTTAGCATGGAAACAGACCGCAGCCCACAGGTAGACTCAATGCTGGAGCAACTCAGTGGGACAGGCAGCATCTCTGGAGAGAAGGAATGGGTGATGTTTCGGGTCGAGACCCTTCAGATAATAATCTGCCTTTATGTTCTTGCCTCCAAAGTGGATAACATCATATTTATCCACATTATACTGCATCTGCCCACGGACCCAACCTGTCCAAGTCACCCTGCAGCCTCAGGGCATCCGCCTCGCAGCTTGCACTGCCACCCAGCTTTGTGTCATCCGCAAACGTGGATTCCTTCATCTAAATCGTCAATATGTTGTAAATATCTGGGTAGACACAATGCTGGAGTAACTCAGTGGGACGAGCAGCATCTCTGGGGAGTGAGAATGGGTGGCCTTCAACCGTTGCTGTGTGCGACAGCTCGAGCTGCCAGAGGTGGTTGAGGCAGGTTAATGACGTGGGCAGGTATGTGGGTAGGAAAGGTTGTTAAGGATATGGACCAAATGCAGGCACATGGGACTAGCTTAGATGGAGCATCTTGGTCGGCTGAGGTTGGATGAGTTGGGCTGTACGACTATGATTAGCGTCAAGTCAAGTTTATTCGTCACATACACATACGAGATGTGCTGTGAAATGAAAAGTGGCAATGCTCGCGGACTTTGTGCAAAAAAAACAAAACAAACAAACAACCAAGCAGACTACACACAGAATGGAACAGAATCACATATTCTTTTTCATATTAAATATTGTGGGCGGAAGGGAAAAGAAAAAAAACAGCAATTTAAAAAAAAAAAAAAGAAGCAGTCGAGTGGTGCAGTAAAGTTAGTCCCTGGTGAGATGGGAGTTTGCAGTCCTAATGGCCTCTGGGAAGAAGCTTCATCTCAACCTCTCTGTTCTCACCGCATGGCAACGGAGGCGTTTGCCTGACTATAGCAGCTGGAACAGCCTGTTTCAGGGGTGGAAGGGGCCTCCCATGATTTTATTGGCTCTGGAGTTGCACCTCCTGATGTATAGTTCCTGCAGGGGGGCGAGTGAAGTTCCTATAGTGCGTTCGGCCAAACGCACTACTCTCTGCAGAGCGTTCTTGTCCTGGGCAGAGCAATTCCCAAACCAGATGGTAATATTTCCGGACAAGATGCTTTCCACAGCAGCTGAGTAGAAGCACTGGAGGATCCTCGGAGACACTCTGAATTTCCTCAATTGCCTGAGGTGGTAAAGGTGCTTGCTGCCTTGCCTTACTCACGAGTGCTGAGGCGTGTGATGCCCATGTCATATCCTCAGAGATGTGGACTCCCAGATATTTAAAACAGTTCACTCTATCCACAGGATCCCCATTTATCCTCAATGGAGTGTACGTCCTCGGATGATGTGCCCTCCTAAAGTCCATGATCAGCTCCTTCGTTTTTTTGATGTCCAAGAGGAGGCTGTTATCCTGGCACCAGAGTGCTAGATCAGCCACCTCCTCCCGGTAAGCCTTCTCGTCGTTGTCTGAGATCAGGCCCACCACCACAGTGTCATCAGCAAACTTAATTATTGAATTGGAGCTGAATCTAGCCACACAGTCATGTGTGTACAGGGAGTACAATAGGGGGCTGAGGACGCAACCCTGGGGCGATCCTGTGCTCACTGTGAGGGACTCCGATGTATTCCCTCCCATCTTGACTACCTGGGGCCTGGTGGTGAGAAAGTCCAGGACCCAGGCACACAGGGAGGTGTTGAGCCCCAATTCCATTAGCTTCTCGGCCATTCTGGTGGGGACTATCGTGTTGAAGGCTGAACTGAAGTCTATGAACAGCATCCTCACGTAGCCCCCCCTTCTGGCTGTCCAGATGGGAGAGAGCGGTGTGCAAGACCTGGGAGACCGCATCGTCCGTGGATCTGTTGACAAAAAACAGTTTTTTTTCCCCTACTCAATAACCAAAAATCTGTAGCCTCCTTTTCAAATTGTATTTCATTCACATGTTGAATCAATAATGTTTTATTATTAATGTTTAATGTTTTATGTGTTATTCCTAACTGTCACTGTATGCCGTGTTGTCACTTGCGGACGGAGCACCAAGGCAAATTCCTTGTATGTGTATGTGATTACTTGGCCAATAAACTTATTCATTCATTCATGATGACGGCCACAAAGTGCTGGAGTAACTCAGCGGGTCAGGCAGCATCTCTGGAGTTAAGTCGCCCATTCCTTCTCTCCAGAGGTGCTGCCTGTCCCGCTGAGTTGCCCCAGCATTTTGTGTCCACTTCGACTTAAGCCAGCATCTGCAGTTCTTTCCTACGCTTTCAGCCCTCAGTGTCCCCACCTCTCATCGATCATGCAGTCACACTAGTTCTATGTTACCCCATTTTCTCATCGCTCCCTAACACACTAGGGGCACTTTTTGAGGCCAATTAACCTACAAACCCGCACGCTTTTGAGATGTGGGCGGAGAGCCTGCAAACTCCACCCTGACTGCCCCCCAGAATCCAGAATGGAACCCGGGGGTTTCTGGCGCTGTGAGGCAGCAGCTCTACCAGCATCACCGCTCTGCTGCCCTCAAAGAGAAGTCTGTTGTCAGATGGCCATTTGTGGGAGCTTAGTGTGTGGAAAATGGCTTCACAAGTTACATGAGTAGATTTAGGCCATTTGGCCCATCGAGTCTACTCCGTCATTCAATCATGGCTGATCTCTGCCTCCTAATCCCATTTTCCTGCCTTCTCCTCATAACCCTTGACACCCGTTCTAATCAAGGATTTGTCTTATCTCTGCCTTAAACAGATCCACAGACTTGGCCTCTGCAGCCGTCTGTGGCAATGAGTTCCACAGATTAACTACCCTCTGACTAAAGAAGTTCCTCCTCACCTCCTTTCTAAAAGAGCGCCCTCTAATTCTGAGGCTTTGACCACTGGTCTTAGACTCTACCACCAGTGGAAACATCCTTTCCACATCCACTCTATCTATGCCTTTCATTATTCTGTAAGTTTCAATGAATATGTTTTGCCCCTCAACCTTCTAAACTCCAGCGAGTAGAGGCCCTGTCAAGGGCTTCTGGTTCTCCTATACAAGCGGCACGATGGCGCAGCGGTAGAGTTGCTGCCTCACAGCGCCAGAGACCTGGATTCAATCCTGACTACGGGTGCCGTCTATACGGAGTTTGTGCGTTCTCCCTGTGACCTGCATGGGATTTCTCCGGGTGCTCCGGTTTCCTCTCGCACTCCAAAGACCTGCAGGTGTGTAGGTTAATTGGCTTCTGTAAAATTGTAAATTGTGACGTGTGCGGCGGTCGCTGGCCAGCGCGGACCTGGTGGGCCGAAGGGCCTGTTTCTGCACTGTATCTCTAAACTAAACTATACCCCATCAGTGTATAATTGGATCTCCTGAGGTTATGAGTAATGTACCAGAATTCAAGTCTTGATCTGCCTCATGTTTACATATTTCAGGTTCCCACTTCAAAATGAATGTTATCAAAGAGAACAAGGATTTGGCCTGTTACTACACAACAAAACACTCGTGGAGGGGAAAGTAAGTTCTTTCTGATATTGGATAGTTAAAAAAAAATGTTTTTATGATGAAATAGTCTAATTACTGTTTTGCTTTGGAATTTCATCAATAGTTTTCTTGCTTTTTGTTTGTGATTGAAGATCTGAATTATTGATTGTGTGGGGGAAAAAATCTTCGATTTAATCATAATCATCATAATGATAGTTTATTAGCCAAGTATGTTTTGCAACACGAGGAATTTGATTTGCCATGCAGTCACACCAATAAAACACACAACATACATTTTAATATAAACATCCACCACAGTGACTCCTCCACATTCCTCACTATGATGGAAGGCGGGAAAAAATAAGTTCATCTCTTCCATTCTTCGTTCTCCTGCGGTCGAGGGCCTCGAGCCTTCCGTTGATGGGACTATCTTAGCTCCTGTAGCTGGCGGTCGGGTCCCCCGCATCGGGGTGATCAAGCTCCCGCATCGGGGCGATCTCAGCTCCCCGCGGCGGGCGGTCGCACCCTGAGTTGGGGCCGTTCGAACATTCTGCGACTTTGAAGCTTCCCGACATCGGGCTCGACCCGAGACTGCAAGCTCCTCGATGTTGGAGCGTCGATCCCAGGCAAAGGATCGGCTCCGATGGTATGTCCACGTCTCCCGCGGTGGGGCTGAAAGTCAGTCCCGAGTGAGGCCTCCAGCTCCGTGATCGCAGAGCCCGTTGATGCCCGGTGTCCTGGCATCACACTGTGTTGATGATGTAAGGGGTGGATCTGGCCTGGCACCATGCCATTGGTGCCTTCTACCGCTGCTCTGTGCACCTGCCGTATGCTGAGGCCGAGCTGCCAGAGGTGGAGGAGGTGGTTGTGTTTAAATAATAATAATAATAAGTTTATTTATATAGCACATTTATAGTCAATTTTCATTGACCCCAAAGTGCTTTACATAATTTAAAAATCAGTTCCATACAAAGCATAAAGATGGGTTAACAAAATAATAAAATGCATAAACAGGACACAACATGTAACATAAACATCCACTACAGCATTCATCACTGTGGTGGAAGGCACAAAAAAATTTGGTCGTCCTCCTCCATTCCCCCCCCCCCCCCCCCCCCCCCCCCCCCCCCCCCCCCCGTGGACAAGACCAGAGTCCAGAGTCCAGTCCAGGATCGGTCTTTCCTCACCGGAGACCGCGGCTGACACAGGCAGGTACATGCACAGGAAAGGTTGTTAAGGACATGGACCAAATGCAGGCACATGGGACTAGCTTACCTGGAGCATCTTGGTCGGATGAGGTTGGATGAGTTGGGCTGTACGACTATGATTTAGCATGATGAAGGACACAGAGTGCTGGAGTAACTCAGCGGGTCAGGCTGCATCTCTGGAGAGAAAGGATGGCTGACGTTTCTGGTCTTGACCCTTCGTCAGAGTGAAAGTAGGGGGGAGGGAACTGGATGGAAAAGCAGGGCAGACAACAGATGACCAAGGAAAGCTGGGCCCATAATGGCCCATAGGTGGTGGGGAAAGGAGTAAGTAAGTTTATTGGCCAAGTATTCACATACAAGGAATTTGCCTTGGTGCTCCGCCCACAAGTAACAACATGACATACAGTGACAGTTACGAATGACTCAGAAAACACTAAACATTAATAATAATAAAACATTAATGATAAAGCACCATTGATCAAACATGTGAACCAACAAAATACCAGCAAAGGGAGGCTACAGATTTTGGGCTGTTGAGTAGAGCAACTACTCGTGGATAAAAGCTGTTTTTATGTCTGGCTGTGGCAGCTTTGACGATCCAGAGTCGCCTTCCAGAGGGAAGTGATTCAAAGAGTTTGTGGCCAGGGTGAGAGGGGTCAGAGATGATCTTGCCCGCTCGCTTCCTGGCCCTTGCAGTGTACAGTTCATCCATGGAGGGAAGGTTGCAGCCAATAACCTTCTCTGCTGATCGGACGATTCGCTGCAGCCTCCGGATGTTGTGCTTGGTGGCTGAGTCAAACCAGACCATGATGGAGAAGGTGAGGACAGACTCTATGATGGCCGTGTAGAATTGGACCATCGTGGCAGATTGTGCTTCCTCAGCTGCCGTGGGAAGTTCTGCCTCAGCTGCCGTGGGAAGTACATCCTCTGTTGTGTAATAATGAAGGGATATAAGGAGGTAAAGAGTAGGACAACTAGGATGGGGGATGTGGGTGGGGAAGAAGAGGAAAGGCTTCTGATTAGCATAGTTGGTAAAAAAAAGGGTAAGATTTGGTTGTGCTAAGCTGTATTTCAGTTAGAATATACCTTCACTGGACTTTAGGATATTAGTGTCTCGTTTGGAATGGGCATTTTCCCTTGTCCTTCTCCCTGTTTGCTGCTTGTTTTCACTGACATGATATGCAGGATCCTGGTCTCAGTTGCTGGCCATCGTACAAAGCGATGCAGGTCGGAAGCTGCCGTGTCGGGTGTGTGAAATTCATGCTCACTAATGTTGCCCTGGTGCAAGTGAGGTATGAGCAAAGAACAGGCAGCCGGCAGAGCTCAGTGGTGGGTGGGTGTGTGTGCGCTGGTTTAAACCGAAGATGGACAGGAGTCACTCAGCGGGACAGGCAGTCTGAAGAAGGGTCTCGACCCGAAACGTCACTCATTCCTTCACTCCAGAGATGCTGTCTGTCCCGCTGAGTTACTCCGGCTTTTGTGTGTGTGTGTGTGTGTGTGTCTCCCCGGCATCGAGGGGAGCGTTCATGTCTTGGAGGGGCACCACGTATAGGGCGCGCCCCCCCCCCACGCTGGGCCCCTCTTTATTCTTTGCTGAGCGTCCCCCACTAACTTCCAGCACACACGTGGCCTGTCCAACCTCTGGTTTGCTGATATACATTTCATAGTGTGCAGGAAGGAACTGCAGATGCCTAGTTTAAACCAAAGATAGACACAAAATGCTGGAGTTATTCAGAAGGTCAGGCAGCATCTCTGGAGAGAAGGAATAGAAACCTAGAATTTAAGAAGGAACTGCAGATGCTGAAAAATCGAAGGTAGACAAAAGTGCTGGAGAAACTCAACGGGTGCAGCAGCATCAGAAGAAGGGTTTCGTCCCGTAACATTGCCTATTTCCTTCGATCCATAGATGCTGCTGCACCCGCTGAGTTTCTCCAGCACTTTGTCTACCATAGAAACATAGGAAATAGGTGCAGGAGTAGGCCTTTCAGCCCTTTGAGCCATTCAATATGATTATGGCTGGTCATCCAAAATCAGTACCCCGTTCTGGCTTTTACTCCCATATCCCTTGGTTCCCTTAGCCCTAAGAGATTTCAAGATCTCTTGAAAAAACATCCAGAGAATCGGCCTCCACTGCCTTCTGTGGCAGAGAATTCCACAGATTCACAACTCCCTGGGTGGAAAAAGTCCTCATCTCAGTCCTAAATGGCTTACCCCTTATTCTTAAACTGTGACCCCCTGGTTCTGGACTCCCCCAACATCGGGAACTGTTTTCCTGCGTCTAGCGTGTCCAATCCCTTAAACATTGTACAGTACATTCAAGACAAGTCAAGTCAAGAGAGTTTATTGTCATGTGTCCCAGATAGGACAATGAAATTCTTGCTTGCTGTAGCACAACAGAATATTGTAGGCATAAATGCCACTTTTTTCCACATTTTGTTACGTTTCAGCCTTATTCTAAAATGGATTAAATTCCTTTTTTTAATCATCAATCTACGCACAATATCCCATAATTTAAAAGGCAAAAACAGGTGTTTAGACATTTTTTGATTTTGATTCCTGTGCCCTGGGTAAAAAGACTTTGTGCATTCACCCTATTTCCCCTCGTGGTTTTATACTCCTAGAAGGCCATCCCTCGGCCTTCTGCACTCCAAGCAATATTCTAGTCTGCCCAGCTTCTCCTGTAGTTTAGTTTATTATTGTCACGTGTACCGAGGTACAGTGAAAGCCTTTTTTTGTTGTTGTTGCAATAGATAATAGACGCAGGAGTAGGCCATTTGGCCCTCGAGCCAGCACCACCATTCAATGTGATCATGGCTGATCATCCCCAATCAGTACCCCCCGTTCCTGCCTTCTCCCCCATATACCCTGACTCCGGTATTTTTAAGAGCCCTATCTAGCTCTCCCTTGAAAGCATCCAGAGAACCTGCCTCCACCGCCCTCTGAGGCAGAGAATTCCAAAACTCACCACTCTCTGTGAGAAAAAGTGTTTCCTCGTCTCTGTTCTAAATGGCTTACTCCTTATTCTTAAACTGTGGCCCCTGGTTCTGGACTCCCCCAACATCAGGAACATGTTTCCTGCCTCTAGTGTGTCCAAGTCCTTAACAAACTTATATGTTTCAATGAGATATCCTCTCATCCTTTTAAATTCCAGATTGTACAAGCCCAGCTGCTCCATTCTCTCAGCATATGACAGTCCCACCATCTCGGGAATTAACCTTGTAAACCTACGCTGCACTCCCTCAATAGCAAGAATGTCCTTCCTCAAATTAGGAGACCAAAACTGCACACAATACTCCAGGTGTGGTCTCACTAGGGCTCTGTAGGGTTGCGTACTATCCAGTCAGCGGAAAGACTAAACATGATTACAATCAAGCCGTCCACAGTGTACAGACACAGGATAAAGGGTATAATGTTTAGTGCAAGATAAAGTCCAGGAAAAAACAATTAAAGATAGTTTGAAAGTCTCCAATGAGATGGATGGGAGGTCAGTTGTCTGATAACAGTTGGGAAGAGAATGTCCCCGAACTGGAGGTGTGTGTTTTCAAACTTATGTACCTCTTGCCGGATGGAAGAGGGTGTGAGTGGGGTGCAAATTGTCCAATGATTATGCCACTGGCCTTGCCGAGGCAGCAGCATGAGGTGCAGATGGAGTCGATGGAAGGGAGGTTGGATTGGGTGGTGGTCTGGGCTGCGTCCACAATTCTCTACAATTTTTTGCAGTCCCAAACCAAGCGGTGATGCATCCCAACAAAATGCTTTCCACGTGCATCTGCAGACGTTGGTGAGAGTTGTTGGGAGCATGCCAGACTTCCAAAGCTTTCCAAGGAAGTCGAGTCATTAGTGAGCTTTCCTGGCCATTTGCTTTGATGTGACTGGTCCAGGACAAATTGCTGAGGATACGTATTCCTAAGAACCTGCAGCATGGGACCCATACACAAATAAAAACATTTCTTCCATCGAACGTGTCCAAAGACAGACAGCTCGATTTGTTACTAACACCTATGAGAGAGAAGCAAGTGTCTCCAAACTTCTGAATTCTCTGGGGTGGAACCCTCTCCAAGACAGACGTGAAGCTCACCGTTTGACCTGTTTTTACAAAATGTTACATGGCCAGCTCGACATAGACTACAAGACCTACACCAAACCCAAACCAATTAGGAGCAGACGAGGGCATTCGATCCAATTTGTGATCCCAGCTACAAATACAGATGTGTACAGCAATTTGTTCTTCCCCCGCACAATTAAAGCATGGAATAATCTCCACCCAACTATAGTTACCCAACCAGATGCAACTAAATTTAAAGTAGCTCTTTCTTCCCAATAACCCTTTCTGGCTTAAGCCCTCCCTTCACCACCTCCAGTTTAAATTCCATTTGGAATATTTTGGAGGACCAAGAAACCAAGAACCTGAACCTATCAACCATCCCGACATTGTTGTCAATGTTTGTGTACCGCTTTGCTTCCTGAGATCGATCACAGTCTCTGTTTTCTTGCTGTCATTGCGAGAGAGTTTGCCTTGGCACCAGGTTGGGAGGTTTTCACCTCTGGCTCAGCCCTTCAAATCCTTGGAAAATCCTCATAAATATTCTCTGCACCCATTCCAGCTTAATGACTGTATGTGTGGAAATGTGGAAACAGGCCCTTCGGCCCAACTTGCACACACTGACCAGCTACACTAGTCCCACCTGCCATCATTTGGTACATATCCCTCAAAACCTTCCCTATCGATGTACCTGTCTAACTGTTTCTTCAACTACCTCCTCTGGCAGCTTGTTCCATACACCCACCACTCTTTGTGTGGAAAAAGTTACCCCTCAGTTTCCCATTAAATCTTTTCCTTTTCACCTTTAACCTTCGTCTTCTTGTCCTCGATTCACCTACTCTGAGCATCTACCCGATCTATTCCTCTCATGATCTTATACACCCCTATAACATCGCCCCTCATCCTCCTGCGCTCCAAGGAATAGAGTCGCAGCCAACTCAACCTCTGCCTATAGCTCACACCCTCTAATCCTGGCATCATCCTCATAACCATATAACCATATAACAATTACAGCACGGAAACAGGCCATCTCGACCCTTCTAGTCCGTGCCGAACACGTATTCTCCCCTAGTCCCATATACCTGCGCTCAGACCATAACCCTCCATTCCTGTCCCGTCCATATAACTATCCAATTTATTTTTAAATGATAAAAACGAACCTGCCTCCACCACCTTCACTGGAAGCTCATTCCACACAGCCACCACTCTCTGAGTAAAGAAGTTCCCCCCTCATGTTACCCCTAAACTTCAGTCCCTTAATTCTCATGTCATGTCCCCTTGTTTGAATCTTCCCTACTCTCAGTGGGAAAAGCTTATCCACGTCAACTCTGTCTATCCCTCTCATCATTTTAAAAACCTCTATCAAGTCCCCCCTTAACCTTCTGCGCTCCAAAGAATAAAGCCCTAACTTGTTCAACCTTTCTCTGTAACTTAGTTGCTGAAACTCAGGCAACATTCTAGTAAATCTCCTCTGTACTCTCTCTATTTTGTTGACATCCTTCCTATAATTAGGCGACCAAAATTGTACACCATACTCCAGAATTGGCCTCACCAATGCCTTGTACAATTTTAACATTACATCCCAACTTCTATACTCAATGCTCTGATTTATAAAGGCCAGCACACCAAAAGCTTTCTTTACCATCCTATCTACATGAGATTCCACTTTCAGGGAACTGTGCACAGTTATTCCCAGATCCCTCTGTTCACCTAAATTCTTCAATTCCCTACCATTTACCATATCATGAATTTTCTCTGTACCCTTTCCAGCTTGACAACATCTTTCTTATAACACGGTGCCCAGAACTGAACACAATACTCTATACGGCAATATGGCAAAGACAAAAACTCACCCATACCCCGCAACACTGCTCTCTCTCCCCATCCCCGCACTCGCAAATAGGGCAGAGTCCCCCTGGTCCTCACCTTTCACCCCACCAGCCGGCAAATACAACAAATAATCCTCCGCCATTTCCGCCACCTCCAACGTGACCCCCCCACTCGCCACATATTCTCATCTCACCCTATGTCTGCCTTCCACAAAGACCGCTCCCTCCGCAACTCCCTTGTCAATTCTTCCCTTCCCTCCCGTACCACCCCCTCCCCGGACACTTCCGTTGCAACCGCAAGAAATGCAAAACCTGTCCCTTCACCTCCCCCCTCGACTCCATTCAAGGTCCCAAGCAGTCGTTCCAGGTGCGACAAAGGTTCACCTGTATCTCCTTCAACCTCACCTACTGCATCCGCTGCTCTAGATGTCAACTGATTTACATCGGGGAGGAGACTAAGCGGAGGTTGGGCGATCGTTTCGCCGAACACCTCCGCTCAGTCCGCAATAACCATGCTGACCTCCCGGTGGCTCAGCACTTCAACTCCCCCTCCCATTCCCAATCCGACCTCTCTGTCCTGGGTCTCCTACATTGCCAGAGTGAGAAACACCGGAAATTGGAGGAATAGCACCTCATATTCCGCCTGGGTTGCTTGCGTCCGGTTGGCATGAACATTGAATTCTCCCAATTTTGCTAGCCCTTGCTGTCTCCTCCCCTTCCTTAACCCTTGAGCTGTCTCCTCCCCCCCTCCTAGCCGCCCGTCCTGTGGCCCCTCCTCCTCCCTTTTTCCTTCCTTCTCCTCCCCACCCCCCCCCCCCATCAGTCTGAAGAAGGGCTTCGGCCCGAAACGTTGCCTATTTCCTTTGCTCCATAGATGCTGCTGCACCCGCTGAGTTTTTCCAGCATTTTTGTGTACCTACAATACTCTAAATATTGCCTCACCAACTTCATATACAACTGCAACATGACCTCCCAACTTCTATACTCAATGCTCTGGCTGTTGAAGGCCAAAGAGCCAAAAGCCATTTTGACCACCTTATCTACCTGTGACTCGACCTTCAAGGAACCATGCACCTGTACTCCTAGATCCCTCTGCTCTACAACACTCCCCAGAGCCCTACCATTCACTGTGTAGATCCTGCCCTTGTTAGACTTCATTTTATTTTATTCTTCACATGTTTAAGTTTTATAATATTTTAATTTGAATTGTCTACAGTATATCGTGTTGTTACTTGTGAGCAAAGCACCACGGGCAAATTCCTTGCATGTAAACATATTTGGCTAATATTTATTCTATTCAATTCATTGCAATGCAACTTCTTACATTTTTCTGCATTAAATTACTTCAACCATCTTCACTATTTGCAAAACCACTCACCTTTGTATCATCAGCAAACTTGCTGATCTTGCTGTTGTCATCCAAATCATTGATGTAGATGACAAACAGTAACGAGCCCAGCACCGAACGATTCAGTTGATATTTTTAAGGCAGAGATAGGTAGGTTCCTCTACGTGTGTCAGAGGTTATGGGGGAAAAGGCAGGAGAATGGGGGTTGGGAGGGAAAGATAGATCAGCCGTGATTGAATGGTTGAGAGGACTTGATGGGCCGAATGGCCTAATTCTACTATTATCACTTATGACCATATGAACCCTGAGGCACACCATTAGTCACAGGCCTCCAGCCCGAGAAGCAACCTTCCACCATCACCCTCTGCTTCCTTCCATGAAGCCAATTATCTATCCATTCAACTGCGTGAGAAAAACATTTTTCACGCAGATAGTGGTGAATCTCTGAAACTCTCTGCCACAGAAGGTAGTTGAGGCCAGTTTATTTAAGAGGGAGTTAGATATGGCCCTTGTGGCTAGAGGGATCAGGGGGTATGGAGAGAAGACGGGTACAGGAAACTGAGTTGGATGATCAGTCATGATCATATTGAATGGCGGTGCAGGCTCGAAGGGCCGAATAGCCTGCTCCTGCACCTATTTTCTATGTCTATGTCCATGTCTATCTCTCCTTGGATCCCATGCGATCTAACCTTCTAGAGCAGCCTACCATTTTGAACCTTGTCAAATGCCTCATTGAAGTCCATATATTTTTTTGTCTTGTTTAGTTAAATTTTTGGTTACTAGGTTGTCTTATATGTGTGTGTGGGGGGTGAAACAGGGCTTTCTGTCTCTCCCTTCGGGGGAATGCGACCTTCGTGTCGTATCCCCCTTCTCTGCCTCCGTCTGTGCTGAGGCCTAATGGCGGAGCTGGCAGCCTCCAACCTGCGACCGACCTCGAGACTCCGGAGGCAGAGCCAGCCAAGACTCACCAACGCGAGGCTGGCCGTCTTCGGGCTGTGGCGGCGTTCGGGCAGCGGCACGACTCAGCGCTCCGGTGGGGTGGGGGCTCAGGGCTGAGACGCTCCGATGGCAGCGGCACGACTCGGGGCTGGTACGGCTCGGGGCGGAGACGGTGCTCCGGTGGCAACCTGAATCCGGGGCTCAGCCGCGGGCCAATGGACGACATCGTCGGGAGCTCGCAGGTCACAGGCTGGTGCCTATTTTCCGGAGCTCCCGCGGCAACAGCTGCGCCCGCTGGACTGGAGGGCGGCAACTTCGACCACCCTAGGCCGCGGTGTTTGAACCGGCCCGTTCGCGGAGCTCGGTGAGCCGCGGGACTGAATGACCATCGCCCGGTGGGGTATCGCCTCAGCGCAGAGGGAGAAGAGGAGGGAAGAGACAGTAACCCTAAGATTTTGCCTCCATCACAGTGAGGAGGTGCTTGGTGAACTCACTGTGTGTGGTGGGTGTTAATTTGTGTTTATTGTGTGTTTTGTTGTTTATAATTACATGAATGGCTGCAGGCAACTACATTTCGTTCACACCATAAGGCCTGAATGACAAATAAAGGATCTAATCTAATCTAAAAATAAATCTGATAGTAATATATAAAATGTGTGAGGCATAGATCGGCTAGGCGGTCAGTTCTTTTCCCCGAGGGTGGAAGTGTCAAGACTACAGGATGTGGCTTTGAGGCAAAGGGCTATTGTTTTTAAAGATGTGTGGGGCAAATTTGTTTTTTCCACATGGTGGAGGGTGCTTGGGATGCATCACCACGGGTGGTGGAGGCAGATACGATAGTGGTGTTTAAATAGGCACATGCATATGGAGGGATACGGATCGCGTGCAGGCAGAGGAAATGAGTTCAGCTTGGCATCATGTTCGACACAGACATTGTGGGCCGATGGGCCTGTTCCCGTGCTGACATTTTCTGGTTTAGTTTATTGTCACGTGTACCGAGGTACAGTGAAAGGCTTTTGTTGCGTGCTAACCAGTCAGCGGAAAGACACTACATGATTACAATCGAGCCGTTTACAGTGTGTAGATACATGATATTGGAATAACGTTTAGTGCAAGGTAAAGCCAGCAAAGTCCAATCAAAGATAGTCTGAGGGTCACCAATGTTTTGTTCCAATGTTTGCACAGTAGGGAAATATGAGATATGAATTGCGGGGTGCAAGATTAAATTGAATTGCTCCTTCAACCCTGGTTTAATATAATTAAACTACGCAGCATGTAGGCTCGAACACAAGTGTGGTTTTGACAGGATGAGACGGTATCTCATTGAAACATACAAGATTGTTAAGGGTTTGGACACGCTAGAGGCAGGAAACATGTTCCCGATGTTGGGGGAGTCCAGAACCAGGGGACACACAGTTTAAGAATAAGGAGTAAACCATTCAGAACGGAGACGAGGAAACACTTTTTCTCACAGAGAGTGGTGAGTCTGTGGAATTCGGTGGAGGCCAGTTCTCTGGAGGCTTTCAAGAGAGAGCTAGATGGTGCTCTTAAAAATAGCGGAGTCGTGGGAATATGGGGAGAAGGCAGGAACGGGGTACTGATTGGGGATGATCAGCCATGATCACATTGAATGGCGGTGCTGGCTCGAAGGACCGAATGGCCTACTCCTGCACCTATTGTCTATTGACATAAAGAGTCTAATGTTTTTTTCTGATTAATTGTTAGTGAATATCTCCATTTGGTCAAGGCAGCTATTTGAGGCCAGTCCTATGAAGAATTGTAGGTAGACAAAAGTGCTGGAGAAACTCAGCGGGTGCAGCAGCATCTATGGAGCGAAGGAAATAGGCAACGTTTCGGGCCGAAACCCTTCTTCAGACTTCAAAATTGTAGGGTAATGTAGGGAGGGAGGGGGAGGAGAAAGAGGAAGCTGGTCTCGAATGCTGACCAATATATGGCTTCATTTCCCAGCACTACATTAAGCTGCTGAAAGTTCCCAGCGTTACTCCATGCGTCAGCATATGTCTGTCTCGTTGCTTTCCAGTTGTGCACTCTCTTTCAATCAACATCGATTTAAAGTGCAATTTAAACAACGCTTCGGATCCTTTTTGGTAATTGCGCAAGTGCTTGAGCTGAAAGAGGGAAAGGAAACTAGTGAGTGCCTGAATATAATGTGACAATCTTGCCACACAAGAGGCCACTGGCTATTCTGCTCATTATCTGTTATCTCAGTGGAAAATGTTGTTTAGTCATCACTCCTGCTTTTCCTCATTCGCTGGGGCAACTTAGTTCAGTTTTTTTTTTAGTTCCGTTTGATTTATTATTAGTTATTGCTAGCAATAACTTGTGTGGCCTTGAGAGTGATGCCGTTTGGAGCTGTGCTCCTGGTAGGGCCACCCATGGCGGTAAGGTCGAGGAGGAGGTCTCTGACAAAGAGCCAATCCGACCAAGACCTCAACGGTGGAACAGGCGGAGGACGATGGCTGACTTTAGTGGAGCGTCACAACGGCTGGGAAGGCGGATGAAGGCTGCAGCAGAAAAGGGTCTCCGGTCGTCTTGGACTCCATGCCACTGGATCCTGACCCAGATCTGTCAAGGACCGTGTGGTGGCTGTCTGTGCATCAGTCTCCCCACGTTAAACAAAGTCACGCACAGGGCGTCCTCCAACCCTGGAGACACCCATGGTCAGCCATGGCCGCATTTGGAATGTTGTGAAGAATTTTAGACACCATATCTGAGGAATGATGTGCAGAGGAGGTTTACGCGAAAGATCCCAGGAATGAGTTGTTTAACCTATGATTAGCTTTTGAAGGCACTGGGCGTGTACTTGCTGGAGTTTAGGAGAAGAGGGGGGGGGGGGGGGGGGGGAGAGAAGAAACGTCATTGAAACTTACCAAAGTGAAAGGCCTGGATAGAGTGGCAGAGATAGATAGATTCTTGATTAGTGCGGGTGTCGGGATATGAGGAGAAGGCAGGAGAGTGGGATAGATCAACCATGATTGAATGGTGTAGACTTGAGTGGCCGAATGGCTAATTGTGCTCCTATTATGTATGACCTTAATGGAGTCGATGGGAGGGGACGTTGGTTTGTGTGATAGTCTGAGCTGCGTCCACAATTCACTGCAATTTCTAGCGGTCTTGGATGGAGCTGTTCCCAAACCAAGCTACGATGCATCCCGATTAAATGGCAGCGGAGGTCGTTGAGGCAGGGTCTATGACATTTAAGGGACTTTTCAGCGGGTACATGGTGAGCAAAGGTTGGGAGCAGCATGGGTTAATGGGACGAGCTTCGATGGAGCATCCTGGTTGCATGCACTCGTTGGGCTGAACGGCTTGTGTCCGTGCGGTTTGACTCGGACATACAAATTAAGTGCATAAATGATGGACATATTTAATTCCTGAAACGGGGCTTAATGGTTTATGAATATTTCATGCCACAATTCCAGTGACCTTGGACAATACGATAGAACTTTATTTATCCCAGGAGGGAAATTGATGAAACACAAGAAACATGAAATTAAAGTGACGAGTGGAAAGGATTGGGGATGAGTAAATGTTTAAGAAAGAACTGCAGATGTTGGAACGATTTAAGGTGGACAAAAATGTTGGAGAGACTCAGCGGGTGAGGCAGCATCTTTGGAGCGAAGGAAATAGGCGACGTTTAGGGTCGAGAACCTTCTTCATGAGTGAAGGACAGGTCGGGAGGAGTTCCCCCCCCCGCCACGGGTACCATGTAATCCTGTGCTTCTCGGATAGTCGGCGACTAAACCGTCTCTACCCCCCCCCCCACCTGGTTTGCCAGGTGAGGAGGGGACTGTGGACCCCCAGCAGGACCAAAACAAGACCTGTCAAAGGGCGGATGAGCTCCTCGCGAGCCAACGGCCATCCACACTTCAGTAGAAGTTACGATCACTGTCGTACACGGCATTGTAAGGGGTGACGATAAACCACACATACACACACACAAAAATCCTGTACTTCCAGCGGCAGAGGCCCGCAGGAACTGGAGGACAGAGATATGTGGTGCGTCCGTCTCCGTTCCCGTCGGAAACCAACGCCAATGCGTCGCTTATGTTTTCAACGGCGATGAATGAATGAATGAATAAATGAGTAAAGATTGGGAGGGGAGGGGAGGGTGAGAGGAGTCAGTCTACCCTACAACAGAATGGGGAGGGGTTGTACAGTTTGATAGCCACAGGGAAGAAGGATCTCCTGTGGCATTCTGTGCTGCATCTTGGTGGGACCAGTCTGCTGCTGAAGGTGCTCCTCAGGTTGACCAGTGTGTCATGGAGGGGGTGAGCTGTATTGTCCAGGATGCTCCGCAGCCGACCTCCCATGAATCCAACTCCATCTCGGCCCCCAGGACGGAGCCGGCCTTCCTGATGAGTTTGTTGATCCTGTTGGCGTCAATGGCCTTTGCCCTGCTGCCCCGGCACACGGCAGCGAAGATGGTTCTGGTAGATGGTAAAATGGAGGTAAACCCCCAGGGTTTATTGTTGCATTTTTGCCATGAATTAGTTAATATTTAGTTTAGTTTTGTTTAGAGAAACTCTGCGCCGACCAGCCGCGATCCCCGCACATTAACACTATCCTACACCCACACTAGGGACAATATTTACATTTACCAAGCCAATTAACCTACAAACCTGCACGTCTTTGGAGTGTGGGAGTTAACAGAAGATCCAAAGGTTCAAAGGTTATTTTTATTGGTCACATGCACCTAGGTGTAGTGAAATGCTTCTTGCCAATGCAACACATAAAGAAAGAATACAGACAAAACAGTAATAAGAGATTTAAACATAAAAAACATCCCCCCACAATGGTTCCCATTATGAGGGAAGGCACAAAGTCCAGTCCCCATATCCTTGTTCACCCATAGTCGGGCCTATTGAGGCCTCCACAGTCGCCTTTACGGAGGCCCGATGTTCCAGGCCGTTCTCGCCGGGTGATGTTGCTCCGGCGTCGGGAGAATTCTCTCAGCGGCATGGGAACATCTGGAACGGCCGCTTCCCTTACTGGAGACCGCGGCTTCCGAAGCCAACAAGGCCGCGCCGGATGGAGCTCCACCACTGGCGATCTCAGCGAGAGATCCCAGGCTCCAAATGTTTAAGGTCAGCGCCGCCGCCCGCAGCTCCGCGATGTTTCATCGGTGGTCTTCAGCTCACCGGAGGCTCCTGCGTGGCGACCCGGACAAGGCATCGCCCGCTCCGTAATAGCGTTCCAGCGCTGCGCCGCTGAAGCTGAGGTACTGGGCGGTCCCCTCAGGAAACGTCGCTCCAGGCCCGCTGATAGGCCGGGAGGACGGGTCGAAAGAGCAGCCCGGAGAAAAGCTGCCTCTCCAACCAGGTAGGGGCCCTGAAAAGTAGTTCCCCCTTCCTCCCCCCCACCCCCCAAATAAAAAAGACTAGAACTCCAAAAACGAACAGCTGGGCAGCCATATCACACAGGACGGCACCCCCTAGAGATCTCGGAGAAATCCCACGCAGGTCACGGGGGGAACGTACAAACTCCGTACAGACCGCGCCCGTAGTCGGGATCGTACCCGGGTCTCCGGCGCTGCATTGGCTGTAAGGTAGCAACTCTAAGTAAGTAAGTAAGTTTATTGGCCAAGTATTCACAAACAAGGAATTTGCCCACAAGTAACAACATGACATACAGTGACCGTTACGAATGACTCAGAAAACGCTAAACATTAATAATAATAAAACATTAATGATAAAACACCATTGATCAAGCATGTGAACCAACAAAACACCAGATCAAACGCTGCGCCACCGTGACCACTAAGAGCATTCTTGTTTTTTTTTTAAAACAATGATTGATTTGCCCAAGCTATATTTTCACGAAATAACATTGTAAACCAAAGTAAGTTTGCATTAAGCAGGATGGAGATTGATATTGTGGTTTAATCCAATTTTCTTGAAATGAGGACCTTCCAATCCATTTGCTTAAGTGCTCAAATATCTTTTTTATTTTCTCAGGATTGACATTTTGATTACTAGAATTGCTTGAGTGAACTTGAATCAGTTAGAGAATGTTCCCTTTGAAATCGTATTGGCAATACGTATATATTGCAGGCAGTGCCATAGAAGCGATCTTGTAAAGAGCGAGCATAGCATAAGTGTTAAAACGCACAACTCCAGATTCAGGGACAGTTTCTTCCCAGCCGTCATCAGACCATGGAACCATCCGACCACAACCACAGCGCAGTCCTGAACTGCTCACAAGTTATAGGAGTAGAATTAGGCCATTCGGCCAATCGAGCCTACTCCGCCATTCAATCATGGATGATCTCTGCCTCTTTATCCCATACAAGTTCACAAGTTATCCATTTGTCATGAACTGTGTAGGAAGGAACTGCAGCTGTTGGTTTACATCGAAGAGAGACACAGAAAGCTGGAGTAACACAGTGGGTCTGACGAAATCTCTGGAGAAAAGGAAACCTTAAGCTGTGACCCCTGGTTCTGCACTCCCCCAACATCGGGAACATGTTTCCTGCCTCTGGCATGTCCAAACCCTTAACAATCTTATATGTTTCAATAAGATCCTCTCTCATCCTTCTAAGCTCCAGAGTGTACAAGCCCAGCCGCTCCATTCTCTCAGCATACGACAGTCCCGCCATCCCGGGAATTAACCTTGTAAACCTACGCTGCACTCCCTCAATAGCAAGAATGTCCTTCCTCAAATTTGGAGACCAAAACTGCACACAATACTCCAGGTGTGGTCTCACTAGGGCCCTAAACCTACGCTGCACTCGCTCAATACGCAGATGCGATCAGCTGGCATCATGGTCGGCACAAAGGTTGTGGGCCGAAGGGCCAGTTTCTGTGCTGTACTGATTCTGTTCAAAATAACAATTTGTAAATGAAACAAAACGAGCAGCTTGGCAGGGGAAAAAGCTGTTTTGGAAGCGTTGATAGAAAGAAGTTATTCTGTGAGGGGAGGGAAGAGGGACTGGTGGAGAGAGAAAATGTTATCGGATAGTATTGGTTAATATTTAATGCTAAACAGTAATCAATAAGAGTTCAGAAATAGTCTGCTTAGTCGCAGCGTGCACCCACCAGCAACGGGGTAACATGAATAAATATGAAAGTAAAAACTGCGTCTGAAGGAGCTTCACACACCAAGTATCACATCTGTTATGAAAAGATTATGAAATTGTACAGCTTCAGGGCGGGATTTCCAGCACTAGTCTCTTATCTCAGTGTAGTTTAGTTTATTTTAGAGATACACCGCAGAAACAGGCCCTTTGCTCCACTGAGTCAGCACCAAACAGCGATCCCTGCACATTAACACTATCCCTACACACACACACACACGCACGCGCACACACACACAAGACAATTTATATTTGTACCCAGCCAATTAACCTGCAAACCTGCACGGCTTTGGTGTCATAGACAATAGGTGAAGGAGTAGGCCATTCGGCCCTTCGAGCCAGCACCGCCATTCAATGTGATCATGGCCGATCATCCCCAATCTGTACCCCGTTCCTGCCTTCTCCCCATATCCCCTGATTCCGCTATTTTTAATAGAGTGATACAGTGCGGAAACAGGCCTATCGGCCAAACGTGCCCACAGCGACCCTAGTCCCACCTGCCCTTGTTTGGTCCACATCACTCCAAACCTGAGGCTTGGTGCTGGGACCGCAGCTATTTACAATATACATCAATGATTTGGATGAAGGGATTCAAAGTAACATTAGCAAATTTGCAGATGACCCAAAGCTGGGTGGCAGTGTGAACTGCGAGGAGGATGCTATGAGAATGCAGGGTGACTTGGACAGGTTGGGGGAGTGGGCTGATGTATGGCAGATGAAGTTTAATACAGATAAATGTGAGGTTATCCACTTTGGTAGCAAAAACAGCAAGGGAGATTACTATCTAAATTGTATTGTATTGTATATCTTTATTGTCATTTCCTGAGTATTCGCATACCCAGAGGAAACAAAAAAAGTTACTCAACCAGTGTCCATTCAGTGTGCATGAAAAATAAATAGAAATAAAAAAAATAAATGTATACATGTATCATGAACAAATTTAACACTCTACTAAACATTCAACAGGCGTTCCGACCAGCAGCGGCACAACAGTGGCTCTGCTGCAGTGTGGGGGTTTGTGCGCGATACTTGGCAGGGGGCAAAGTCCATTTAGCAGTCTTATAGCCTGTGGGAAGAAGCTGAGGAGCATCCTGCTGGTTTTGCAGCTGATGCTCCTGTACCTCTTCCCAGATGGCAGGATGGAGAAAATGTCATGCGATGGGTGGTAAGGGTCTTTGATGATGGAGATGGCTCTGCTGATACATCTCTTCCTGTATATGTCCAGCAGGAAGGGGAGTGGAGCACCAATAATCCTGCTGGCGGTCTTCACTATCCTGTCTAGTTGGTGCCGTTCGTACGCCTTGCAGCTCCCGAACCAGGAAGTGATGCCATAGGTCAATGTGCTCTCGACAGTCCCCCTATAAAAAGTCCGTAGGTGTGTAGTGGGGAGGCCTGCTTTACGTAGTCTTCGGAGAGGGTGAAGTCGCTGCTGGGCTCTCTTGACCAGAGCTGTGGTGTTGGCCGTGGACGTCAGGTCATCAGACAGATGTAGTCCTAGGAACTTCATGCTGCTGACCCTTTCCACATCAGCTCCGTCGATGTGCAGAGGTGTATGGTGTTGTTTCCCCGCCCTCCTGAAGTCAACCACCATCTCCTTAGTTTTTCCCACGTTAAGAATGAGGTTGTGGGATTTGCACCAACCTGTGAGCAGCTCCACCTCCATCCTGTACGCCGATTCATCATTGTCACTGATGAGACCCACCACTGTTGTGTCATCAGCGAACTTGTTGATGAAGTTGTTATTGAGTCTGGCAGTACAGTCGTGTGTCAGCAGACTAAACAGCAGGGGGCTTAGGACACAGCCTTGGGGTGAGCCAGTGCTCACGGCTATGGTTTTTGATGTCCTACTGCCCACCCTGACTGTCTGCTGCCGTTGCGACAGAAAGTTCAGGACCCAGCTACATGTGCCAGCATCAACCCCCAATAGCTCCAACTTCTCCACCAGCTGCTGCGGAATGATTGTATTGAAAGCAGAGCTGAAGTCTATGAAGAGGATCCTAGCATTGGTATTTTTCCGATCGAGATGTGACAATACGAGGTTCAGTGTTGTTGAGACTGCGTCCTCTGTGGATCGGTTGGCTCTGTAGGCGAACTGCAGTGGGTCTAGGTCGGCAGGTAGACTATTTTTGATGTGCTGCATAACTAGTCGCTCAAAACACTTCATTACAATGGGTGTTAGGGCCACTGGTCGAAAGTCATTATGGCAGGCTGGGTTTGGTTTCTTCAGGACAGGGACGATGGTGGCACTCTTAAGACAGTTGGGCACTACTGCCTGGCTGAGTGAGATGTTAAAAATGTCTGTGAAGACATCTTTCAGTTGCTCGGCACAGTCTCTTAGAACGCATCCAGGAATGTTGTCCGGCCCTGCAGCTTTGCGTGGATTGATGCTGGCAAAGGCCTTTTTAACTCCGGCTGCGGACAGCCTGAGCGACTGGTCACTGGGAGATGGCAGTGGTGCACGTGTCTGGGTGCTGTTTTTAACCTCAAACCGTGCGTAGAACTCGTTCAGTTCATCTGGTAGGGAGGGGTTGTTTTGGCATATCCGCAGCGGGGGGGGGGGGCTTGTAGTCAGTGATGGTACGAAATCCCTGCCACAAGCGACGTGTGTCTTTGTCATTTGCGAAGTGGCTATTGAGTTTTTGTCCGTACAGCCTCTTCGCTTCCCTGATCCCCCGGGATAGGTTACCCCTTGCCAGTTTGTATGCTTCGTTGTCCCCAGATTTGAATGCCGCATTCCGGATTCTCAGTAGGGAACACACTTCCCCAGTTAGCCAAGGTTTCTGATTGGCACGCCTCCTGATGGTTTTTACCACCGTTACATCCTCAATACATTTATTGATGTATGCGATGACGGATTCTGTATATTCTTGGAGGTTGATGCCACTGTCATCTGTTGCTGCCTCTCTGAAAATGGCCCACTGTGTGGTTTCAAAACAGTCTTGTAGTGCTGCCGTAGCTCCCTGTGGCCATGTTCTGACTTCTTTGACCGTTGGCCTGTCCTGTTTCACCCTGGGTCTGTATGCAGGTGTGAGCATGACTGCTAAGTGGTGAGAGTTGCCGATATGGGGGAGGGGGGCTGATTTATATGCATCTTTAATGTTGGTGTACACCAGGTCTAGTTTGTTCTTCCCCCTGGTTGCAATGGCGTCAAGTTGGGAAAAGGGGAAGTACAACGGGGTCTGGGGGTCCTTGTACATCAGTCTATGAAAGTAAGCATGCAGGTACAGCAGGCAGTGAAGAAAGCGAATAGCATGTTGGCCTATATAACAAGAGGAATGGAATATAGGAGCAAAGAGGTCCTTCTGCAGTTGTACAGAGCCCTAGTGAGACCACACATGAAGTATTGTGTGCAGTTTTGGTCCCCTAATTTGAGGAATGATATTCTTGCTATTGAGGGAGTGCAACGTAGGTTTACAAGGTTAATTCCCGGGATGGGGGGACTGTCGTATGCTGAGAGAATGGAGCGGCTGGGCTTGTACACTCTGGAGTTTAGGAGGATGAGAGGTGATATCATTGAAACATATAAGATTGTTAAGGGTTTCGACACGCTAGAGGCAGGAAACATGTTCCTGATGTTGGGGGAGTCCAGAACTAGGGGCCACAGTTTAAGAATAAGGAGTGAGCCATTTAGAACGGAGACGAGGAAACACTTTTTCTCACAGAGACTGGTGAGTCTGTGGAATTCTCTGCCTCAGAGGGCGGTGGAGGCCGGTTCTCTGGATGCTTTCAAGAGAGAGCTAGATAGGGCTCTTAAAGATAGCAGAGCCAGGGGATATGGGGAGAAGGCAGGAACGGGGTACTGATTGGGGATGATCAGCCATGATCACATTGAATGGCGGTGCTGGCCATTCCTGCACCTTCTCCTGTGGGAGTAAACCGGAGCACCCGGAGAAAACCCTCTGGTGCTGTAAGGCAGCAACTCTGCCGCTGCCCTCTAATATGAAGTTTGCTCAAATATGTCAAGAAAAAAATTGTATTTGATTTTTCTTTCCCCTCAGGCGCTCATTCAGTAATTTAATTATTCAATTAAATGCTTGGACTGTGAAGTGTCTAATTTAAAATGATTTGTTCAAAGTAAAGTTAGAAGTGTGCAGAGTTCGACGTGCCTTATTCCTCTTGTTACCCATGTTTGTTTTATTTCCCCTTTCAGGTACAAGCGAGTGTTTTCCGTCGGCTCGCACGCCGTGACTACCTACAATCCCAGCACCCTTGAAGTTACTAATCAGGTAATGAATCATGGTTATATTCCTGACACTTTGCTGACCTGGTAGACAAAAGTGCTGGAAAAACTCAGCGGGTGCAGCAGCATCTATAGAGCGAGGGAAATAGGCAACGTTTCGGCCTGAAACGTTGCCTATTTCCTTCGCTCCATAGATGCTGCTGCACCCGCTGAGTTTCACCAGCACTTTTGTCTACCTTCGATTTTCCACCATCTGCAGTTCCTTCTTAAACACTTTGCTGACCTGCTTTGGAGCTGTAAGTTATATCGACAATATTTGTTTTAGTGTCGAGAAACGGCGCAGAAACAGGCCCTTCGGCCCACCGAGTCAGCGCTGACCACCGCTCATTAGCACACGCCTACATACACTAGGGACAATTGACACAGAAACCAAGTATATAAAACGCAAGCCAATCAACCTACAAACCTGTACGTCTTTGGAGTGCTGGAGGAAAGCAAAGATCTCGGAGAAAACCCACGAGGGTCACGGGGAGAACGTATAAACTCCGTGCAGACAGCGCCCGTAGTCGGGATCGAACTGGGGCCTTTAGCGCTG
>NC_073378.1:26759638-26763946 GCF_028641065.1 Leucoraja erinaceus | reverse complement strand
CCTCCTTCTCCTCCTCCCATCCTCTCTCCTCTCCTTCCCTCTCCCCTCCCCCTCCCTCTCCCCCCTCTCCTCTTTCTCTTTCTCTCCTCTCCTCCTCTTCCTTCTCCCTCCTCTCCCCCCTCCCTCCCCTCCCTCCCCTCCTCCCCCTCTCTCTGCCTCCTCCTCTCCTCTCCTCCCTTCTCCTCCTCCCCCTCTCTCCCTCTCCCCTCCTGTCCCCCAGTGTCCCTCTCTCTGTCTATGTGCGTGTGTGTCTCTCACTTCTCTCCTCTCCTCTTCTCTCCTCTCTCTCTCTCTCCCTCTCTCTCTCCCCTCTCCTCTCCTCTCCTCCCCTCTCCTCTCCTCTCCTCTCCTCCCCTCCCCTCTTCTCTTCTCTCTTCTCCTTCTCCCCCTCCCTCTCCCTCTCTCTCCTTCTCTCTCCCTCCCCCTATCTCTTCTCCTCTCCTTCTCTTCTCCCTCTCCTCCTCCCCTCTCCTTCTCCTTTCTTCCTCTCCCTCTCCTCTCCTCTCTTCCCCTCCTCCTCCTCTGCTCCTCCCTCCTCTCCCCTCTCTCTCTCTCCCCTCCTCTCATCCCCTCTCATTCCCTCTCCTCTCCTCTCCTCTTCTCTCCTCTCCTCTACTCTCCTCCCATCTTAATTCCTCTCCTCTCCTCCCTCATTTTTCCTCTCCTCCGCTCTTCCTTCCTCTCCTCTCCTCTCCTCTCCTCTCCTCCTTTCTTCCCTCCTCCCCTCTCCCCTCCTCTCCTCCTCCTCCCCCCCTTCTCTCTTCTCCCCTCCCTCTCTCTCCTCCCTTCTCCTCCCTCCCTCTCCTCTCTCTCTCTCCTCCCCTCTCTCTCTCCCTCTCTCGCCCCTAACTCTCACAATATGTCGTGTTTCTCCGTTTCAAATTCCTTGTATGTGAAAAACACTTCCCCCCTCTCTCCTTCTCTCCCGTCCTCTCCTCTTCTCCCCTCTCTCCCTCTCCTCTCCCTCTCTCTCTCTCCCTCTCTCTCTCTCTCTCCTCTCCTCCTCCCCTCTCTTCTCCTCTCTCCTCCTCTCCCCTCTCCTCTCCTCTCCTCTCTCTTCTCCTCTCCTCTCCTCTCCTCTCTTCTCCACTCCTCTGCTCTTGTCTGCTCCCCTCTCCTCTCCTCTCTTCTCTCTCCTCCCCTCTCCTCTCCTCCCCTCTCTCTCCCCCTCTCTCCTTCTCTCCCACCTTCCCTCTCCCTCCTCTCTCCCTCTCCTCTCCCTCCTTCTCTCCTCTCCTCTCCCTCTCCTCTCCTCCTCCCCTTCCCTCCCTCTCCTCTCTCCCCCTCTCCTCTCTCTCTCCTCTCTCTCTCCTCCCTCCTCCTCTCCTCCTCCCCTCTCTCTTCCTCCTCTCCTCTCTCTCCCCTTCTCTCTCCTCCTCTCCCCCCTCTCTCCCTCCTCTCCCCTCCCTCTCCTCTCCTCTCCTCCCCTCTTCTCCTCCTCTCCTCTCCTCTCTCTCTCTTCCTCTCTCTCTCTCTCCTCTTCTCTCCTCCTCTTCCTCTCTTCCTCCTCCTCCTTCTCTCTTCTCTCTCCTCTCCTCCCCTCCTCCCTCTCCTCCTCTCCTCTCTCCTCCTCTCCTCTCTCTCCTCCTCCTCCTCCCCTCTCCCTCTTCTTCTCTCCTCTCCTCTCCTCTCTCCTCTTCTCCTCTCCTCTTCCTCTCCCTCTCTCTCTCCTCTCTTCTCCTCTTCTCCTCTCCCCTCCTCTCTCTCCTCTCCCTCCTCTCCTCCCTCTCCTCCCTCCCTCCTCTCCTCTCCTCTCCTCCCTTTTCCTCTCCTCCCCTCTCCTCTCTCCTCTCCTCCCCTCTCTCCTTCCCTCTCCTCCCCTCTCCCTCTCTCTCTCTCTTTCCCTCTCTCTCTTTCCCTCTCTCTCTTTCCCTCTCTCTCTTTCCCTCTCTCTCTTTCATTCTCTCTCTCTCCCTCTCTCCCTTTCCCTCTCTCTCTCTCCCTCTCTCTCCCCTGAATGAGAGAGAGAGGAGAGAGAGAGGAAAATGAGGATAATCTCTCCTCCCCCGCTCCTCCCCTCTCCTCCTCTCCTCCTCCCTCCCCTCTCCCTCTCTCCCTCTCCTCTCCCTTCTCCTCCCTCTCTCCTCCCCTCTCCCCTCCTCCCCTCTCTCTCTCCTCTCTCCCCTCCTCTCTCTCTCACCCTCTCTCTCTCCCTCCTCCTCCCTCCTCTCCTCTCCTCTCCTCTCCCCTCCTCCCTCCTCTCTCCTCCTCCTCTCTCCTCTCCTCCCTCTCCTCTCTCTCTCTTCCTCTCTCTCCTCTCCTCTCCTCTCTCCTCTCTCTCTCCTCCTCTCCTCTCCTCTCCTCCTCCCTCCTCCTCTCCCCTCCTCCTCTCTCTCTCCTCTCTCTCTCTCTCTCTCTCTCCCCCTTCTCTCGCCTCTCTCTCCCCCCCTCTCTCCTCTCTCTCCCGTCTCTCCCCCTCGCTCTCTTCCCGTCTCTCTCCTCTCTCTCTCTCTCTCCCTCTATCTATCTATCTATCTATCTATCCATCTATCTCTCTCTCCTCTCCTCCTCTCTCTCCTCTCTCCCTCTCTCTCCCTATCTATCTCTCTATCTCTCTATCTCCCTCCCTCTCCTCTCCTCCCCTCACCTCTCCTCCCTCTCCTCTCATCTCCTCCTCCTATCCCCTCCTCTTCTCTCTTCTCCTCTCCTCTCTGCCCTCTCCTCTCCTCTCCTCTCCTCTTCTCTCCTCTCCTCTCTCTCTCCTCTCCTCCCTCTTCTCTCTTCTCCCTCTCTCCTCTCCTCTCCCCCCTCTCCTCTCCCTCTCCTCTCCTCCCTCTCCCCTCCTCCCCTCTTCTCCTCTCCCCTCTCCCCCTCTCTCTCCTCCCCCTCCTCTCCTCCCTCCTCCTCTCTTCCTCCTCTCTCCTCTCTCTCTTCTCCTCTCCTCTCTCTTCTCTCTCCTTCTCCTCTTCTCTCCCTCCCCTCCTCTCCTCTCCTCTCCTCTCCTCTTCCTCTCCTCCTCTCCCCTCTCCTCTATTCCCCTCTCCTCTCTCCCCCTCCCTCCCTCTCTCCTCCCCTCCCTCTCCCCTCCTCCCTCTCCCTCTCCTCTCCTCTCCCCTCTCTTCCTCTCTTCTCTTCCTCTCCTCTCTCCTCCTCCTCTCTCCTCTCTCTCTCCTCCTCTCCTCTCTCTCCTCTCCTCTCCTCTCCTCTCCTCCTCTTCTCCCTCTCTCCCTCCCCCCTCCCTCCTGTATATCCAGCTTCAGGTCAGTGTGTGTGTGTGTGTATATGTATATATATATATATACACACACACACTGACTTGGACTCCTCTTAATTGGCCTAGTAGAACTCCTCCTCTCTCTCTCCTCTCCTCTCTCTTCTCTCCTCTCCTCTCCTCTCCTCTCCCCTCTTCTCTCTCTCTCTCTCTCCCTCCTCTCCCTCCTTCTCTCTCTCTCCCCCTCTCCTCTCTCCCCTCTCTCTCCCCTCCTCTCTCTCCCTCCCCCTCTCCTCTCCCCCCCTCTCTCTCCTCTCTCCTCTCTCCTCTCCTCTCCTCTCTCCTCTCTCTCTCTCCTCTCCTTCCTCTCTCTCTCTCTCTCCTCTCTCTTCCCCCCCCTCTCCCTCTCCTCCCTCTCCTCCTCTCTCTCCTCTCTCCTCCTTCCTCTCTCCTCTCCTCTCCTCTCTCCTTCCCTCTCCTCTCTCTCCTCTTCTTCCTCCCTCCTCTCTCCTTCCCTCCTCTCTCTCTCTCCCTCCCTCTCTCCCCTCCTCTCTCCTCTCTCCCCTCCTCTCTCCCCTCCTCCCTCTCCCCTCTCTCCTCTCCTCTCTCTCTCTCCTCTCCTCTCCTCTCTCCCCTCCCTCTCCTCTCCTTCCTTCTCTCCTCTCCCTCCTCCTCCTCCTCCTCTCTCTCTCCCCTCCTCTCCCTCTCTCTCTCTCCTCTCTCTCTCCTCTCCTCTCTCCTCCTCCTCCCCTCCTCCTCTCTCTCCTCTTCCCTCCTCCTCTCTCCTCTCCTCTCTCTCCTCTCCTCCCTCTCTCTTCTCCTCTCCTCTCCTCTCCTCTCCTCTCCTCTCCTCTCTCTCCTCCTCTCCTCTCCCTCTCCCCTCCTCTCCTCTCTCTCCTCTCTCCCCTCTCCTCTCTCTCTCCTCCCTCCTCCTCTCTCTCTCCTCTCCCTCCTCTCTCTCCCCTCCTCTCCTCTCCTCTCCCTCTCCTCTCCTCTCTCCTCTCTCTCTCTCTCCTCTCCTCTCTCCTCTTCCTCTCCTCTCCTCTCCTCTCTCTCTCTCTCCTCCTCCCTCTCCTCTCTCTCCTCTCTCCTCTCCCCTCCTCTCTCTCTCCTCTCCCTCCTCTCCTCTCTCCTCTCTCTCTCCTCCTCCTCTCTCT